>NC_059292.1:32671542-32749042 GCF_017591435.1 Portunus trituberculatus | reverse complement strand
GCTCTTATGTATGTCTATAAAAGGCATAATGTTACAAAAAGCTTTTACTTTATAGCAGTCACAGAGCCAGATGATGATGATGATGCTGATGATGTTAATGACGATGATTATGGTGGTGATGATGATGATGCTGATGATGAGTGTAATGACGATGATTATGATGATGGTAATGATGGTGGAGGTGATGCTGGTGGTAGTGGTAGTGGTAATTATGAGGGAGCCTAAGGAAGGACGTCAATTTATTAATTGTTTCCTTTGTTTATCATGGCTCACACCTCCGCCCATGGCCAGGTTCTGTACATAGACGATGCAGCCACATCACATCTCAAGAGGTAACGACGGCCCGACGCTTGTTCTCTCAGCGGAGAGGCGAGGTCTCAGTAGCAAAAGAATTAAGCATTGTATTTGTATTTATTCATTGCATGTCGTTAAGGGAAGGGCGAAGCTCTAGCAAACAGGAGCGCCACGCATTTTCTCAGTATTTCAGCGTGCATCTGATACGAATATATTCAAGCTTTGTCTTGTATTCATCCATTGCATTTTACATGTCGTATTCTGACATTTTACTACCTGATCAACGCTTTTCGCTGACTAATGTGCTACTTCACCATAATATCTACGAGCAAGAACGCGTCTTATGTCACGTTTAAGTAATACAGCTACAAATTTTTCTGAACGATGGAAAAAAACAGTAGTTACGCGAGGCCAGTACTCAGTGATCTCAGTTCCAAAGTCTGCTTTGTCACATATTTTTTTAGCTACTTTCGAGTGGGCGGAGAGCGTCCACACTCTTTCTTTCAAGCCTTTCGACCATCGGGGAATTCTGAAGTGTGGCATGAGCCTCCGCAAAAGCCTCACTCTGAAAATCCTGTCAGCACCACCGGGGCCGACCATACATAATTCCTAAAGTAGAAGGGACAAACATCTACGTCGTAAACATTACAACAGAAATATCCATCAGTGGTATTGGCAAAAAAACATGAAAATAAAAGTGAATGTCAGAGTTAACCATTAGGAATTTAACTGTGGGTTAAAGTATATAGGATTTGATAATGATGGATGCAATCCTTTCTAACAACAAATCAATACAGGCATAGCTAATTATATCTGTAAGACATGAATCATACAATATCAAGCTACATCGCAGAGCAAAAGTCTTCACTATCTTGAGGAGGAAGCGTGACGTAACACAAGCGGCGCCAAGTTCTGCTAATCAAGAGCGGCGGTGCCACTCTGCGCCTACGAAGCATCTCATACTAATACTCTTGCCATGCAAACTTATGTATATATATATATATATATATATATATATATATATATATATATATATATATATATATATATATATATATATATATATATATATAACATTAAGAATACTTCTCTCGAAAAGACGAAGGGAGCGACTGACCTGCTGGGCTTCCACCAACACCAACATGTGAACACAGCACTATCCTGCCGTGGAAGCCTCCTATTGGCTGGATGTCATTGAAATTAATTTGGGGCCTACGTATATTGATTGATAAACAGGGATTCGGATGTCTTAAGCTGTTTCGTTGTGGGATTTAAACAATAAGTTGAAATTTTCTTCCTGTGTATGATAATTTAATGCTATTGCAAGTTCACTAATATTAGGAAGAAGCTTATGTTATGGATTCATTGGTTCTAAAAGACCCGTCTTTGTGTTAGAGAATTATCAATCTAAGGTTCCCAGACATAGAGCCTTTAGACCTGAGCAGTCAGGATATAGGAAAGACTACATGTCGTTCGAACACAATATATGGGCAAAATATCTTTGTATCTAGAAATTTGTCCATTTTTATTGCAATTGTGTGTGTGTGTGTGTATATATATATATATATATATATATATATATATATATATATATATATATATATATATATATATATATATATATATATATATATATATATATATATATATATATATATATATATATATATATATATATATATAACAAAAATACCAAGAAAATGTAACTTTAAGAATTTCTCCGAGGCTTTCCTAATGATGGGAAGTACAGTGACCATGGAAAGGTAATGGTATGCATACATGGTTTATTTCTCACATGTGGCTGGAGTGTAATTGTCAAAGAAGACGTCATACGACTTTTTTTTTTTACAGATTATCTAAAGAGATCGCTGGGCTAACTGTTGGTGGAAAAATAATGCCTAAGCTGAATGATTTCCTAATCATGTGAGCTCCATGAAGAAAACACATGATAGCCACAGTGGATGAGTGCTTTGAAAGAGTTAATTATAAAAGAACAAAGGACAAAAGATGAATAGTTGTTCCTTGTTATCAACATGTAAAGGAAACTAAATTTTTTTTTCTCTTAATTTTCTACAGTAAAAGAAATGTTTTTGTGTTTACTGTTTAAATAAGCAAGAAATTGGTTTACGAATGATTTTCTCTTAAACACGACAAAGCAGTCATCCACTTGACTATCATGCAAAGCAGATTTAAAATAATTGATGCACTTCGTAAAGAGTCACTTCCCTAAAGGTACAGTTGTTGTAGTACCGTTCTCTTTTGTTGGTTGTACTTACCATCGCTACATTTGATACTCCGCAATATTTGTAGAGAAATAATAAAGTAAATAAGTCTCTAAATCTCAGGTAAATAAATGCAGTCTTCACTACCCATTTTTTGAGTTGCTGAGTGATCTAAGCCTGATTTTAAAGATTTCTGCACTATTTATGCCTAATGAGATGAAATGCTGAGTTCATTCATATTTAAGGACACAGCCTCAGAGATAATGTTGTCCAAAAAAAAAAAAAATCAATATATACATGTAAAAGAATAATGTTCAAAGAATGCTGAATACAAGGAACGTATTTTCGGGAAATACATGGTCTTTTAACATACGAGTACATATAACTTAACAATGATATTTAAGGATGTACAGATACATGTGATTTCATAATCTTATGTGATGGACGGATTCAACATATACGTGATATACTACAATATAACTTCCGCAGCGCCTTGCTGGGATGTCAACGTGTAACGAAACGCAAACAAGACAGACCAATGGCTCAGCAACATTTGTACGTATTCATTTATATTTTAAGGATGCCATCTCGCGTTTTCACTCAGTGTTAGAGACACTATACACAGCTGACCTTTGGTAAGCACATCTCTTCCATTCTTCCAGCCAAAAACAATTGAGAGAGAGAGAGAGAGGAGAGAGAGAGAGAGAGAGAGAGAGAGAGAGAGAGAGAGAGAGAGAGAGAGAGAGAGAGAGAGAGAGAGAGAGAGAGAGAGAGAGAGAGAGAGAGAGAGAGAGAGAGAGAGAGAGAGAGAGAGAGAGAGAGAGAGAGAGAGAGAGAGAGAGATAAGAAAATAGAATATTTACTAATTTATTTTCATTGTTCTCAATAATCTATTGGGCCAGGTGCTCATCTGTCCATGTGATGTGAGGCCAAAGCACGATGGCGGCACTGCCTCATGCAACACCTTAGAGCAGTGGTTCACAACCTGTGTGCCGCGAGATCTACTGAGGGTGCCGCCAAAATTCTGGGCAAAATTAATTTTCGTATTACCGACACTCTTTATCTCTCTCTGTATTCGATAAACAAATGCCAGCCAACACATATTGCACATAGTTCATAATAATCATCGACCATGCTGCTGCACAAGTGTGAGGTGTTACTACGCTTTCTCTATCTTTTCTCATCCTTCACTTGCCCGTCTGCTGCAAAGGCGGGAGGAGGCATGTGTTGTAAATAGCTGAGTCCGTGAGTGTTTTGTTTGTTTTACCTTTTCCATTTTCTTTTCTAGCTCACTCATTATGAGGTATTAGTTATGAGTTTCTGAATGCTTTAAAACACTGAAAGCTAAATTCAATAATTTTCTCCAGTAATAGTAACTGCAAAAATATTGTAAACTTGTGATTATTTGTAATTCTTTTCTAATTAGAATTTATATCTCCTAATAAGGCTGCCGGGGAATTCTGGAAGGCTTGCCAAGGGTGCCTCAAACCAGAAAAGGTTGGGAGTCACTGCCTTAGAGGCTGTTGCTCCAAAGAAAGAGAAAATAAACGTGTGCACAAGGCAAGAGAATGGTACAAAACTAGTAGTTTAGAAGGTGTGATTTCTTCTAGATCACATATTTTTCGTCTTGCTGATTCTTCTATGCCTCACACAAATGGTTGGAGGAAAATTTCTGTTTTCCTTGCAGAGTTTGTCAAGTGTCAAGTCATTCATCTTACCAACTCAGTTGGTAAGATGAATGACTTGACTTCTAGTTATAGCTGGGCACGATAACGAAAAATATATCACGATAACCGAGAAATCGGTAAGTCCAAAATTTCAGAACTATCGGTAACGATATTGATCTTCTAAATAAAAAAGTCAATACGTTCAAATTCCATCTCCTTCGAGAATTATTATCATATATTTTCCTGGAAAAGAGAAACTTATAATGCAAAGAAATGTGGCTGAGAAATAGAAATATGTATGATAAAGACGTAATGGGTGTGAAGAAAGGATTAAAAAAATATAAAAAAAAGTTACTAAAATTTTACAATGCTTTAAATAAAAATGCATGACTACAGAGCTGTTTAGTATATGTCAGAAAAAAAATGTAGTAAAACTCATGAAAATTTAGTTCCAGTTTTTCGTATGAAAATCATTTACATAGTCAAACTTCATCTCCGCCCACAGTTATTAGCCAATTTTAATTCTGCTTGTTAATCACACACATTACAATTATATATAGGCAATGTAAAGTCCCACAACCATGGAACACTTAGTAATATCTTAAAATTCCTTTCATTGCCTTTCACTGTTATTTTACATATTTCCTTAATCACAAACTACTCTAAAGCAATTAATATTTCTCTACAGCCACCTCTGAGCATGATACTGACTAAATATTACATAATTTACTCTTTTAGTTTTTTTTCTTTGTTATAGATGTTCTAGAGATTCTATATATTGTTGTTTTCAGTGCTGTGAATTATTCCATATCGCAGTGAAAGAGTCAACATGTTAGTGCTCTCCTTCCTCCCTCTTTGCCACAACGCCTCTTCCTCCACACATAAAAGCACACAGGCACTAACGACATTACACTCCAAACGAGACACTACGTATATGCTTTTATTCTTGTAGCGACATATTAGTCCTCTCTCTCTCTCTCTCTCTCTCTCTCTCTCTCTCTCTCTCTCTCTCTCTCTCTCTCTCTCTCTCTCTCTCTCTCTCTCTCTCTCTCTCTCATAATCTTAGTACCCATCACCATGATAATCTAAGACTGCCCCTCCATCGTCTTCCTAAGTTTGAACATTCAAGAGCTTATCTAGGACCTTTAATATGTAACACCATTCCACAACAAATCCAAGATTCTCCATCACTCAACACATTCAAGAATAGATTTAAAAAATATATACTATCTACTCATCAATTCAACTTTACCCCTCATAATCTTTGTTGCAATCAATCTTCAAATCTTTTCAATATTGTTATGATCAATTCTATAGAATTCTGTAATCAATGTTATTATTACTACCATTAACTTACTGTCACTATCTAACTATTACGCCAACTTTGCACCTCATGTATTATTTATAAACATTGTTGCTATCAATTCTCATCACTTTTCAATATTGTTTTTACTAATACTATATTTTTCTGTAATCAATATTAGTATTACCATCATTACCATACTGTTACTATTGTTATCATTACTAGCACCACTACTATTTTCATTACTATTACTAGGTAATACTTTATGTAAAATTACTTAACTGAATCATGATCCTGTACAGTAACTACTGCTTTATAGTGTCAATTTCTTTTTTCGTTCTTTTTTCCTTTAATTTTTTTTCTTTCTTTCCCTTTATTTATTTTTTTTTTTTTTTACTTTTCTTATTGTTGCCCAAAAAACTTTGCTTTAAAAGGAATCCCAAATATGATAATGATTATTTTGTGATCATATATATATATATATATATATATATATATATATATATATATATATATATATATATATATATATATATATATATATATATATATATATATATATATATATATATATATATATATATATATATATATATATATATATATATATATATATATATATATATATATATATATATATATATATATATATATATATATATATATATATATATCCGTATTTTCATTTAAATTCTGCCGATAGGAAAGGGGCGAGGCATTCGGTGATTCTAGATAAGTAGTTATTGTCTTCAAGAACTAATAGCGGCATGTAAGGTAACACGTCTAGTGCAGCTAAATACATGAAGCTGCGACATGGGCAGCTGGAGCAATATCATTTCACTATATTCCGCACGTCAAAACTTTCCAAAACAAATAAAAAATACAACGGAGTTAGATAGCCTACCTTCAAAGTGAGGCCAAATCTGTAAAGTTTTCAGACTAGTCCTGCGCTACGTACAGGTGTCGTTCATGGCACAGGCAGAAAGAAGACAAAGTTTACTGTCTGTGTATGGAATTCTAGACAACATGAAGTGCTTACAATATTAATCCCTTCAGTACCGTGACGCGTTTCCATATTCCTTCTGCTTACTATTTGCTGATTTTATACAACTTAAGAAACTTATGTGGGAGATTGAAAATAGTGAAGACTGTAGCCATTAACCTTCTGAACTCCAAAGATCTTTCCTAATGTTAATAAAATGGTCTATTCGTACACAAATCTCAAAGTAAAAATGTATCACAGTATTGAAGAGGTTAAGGGTCAGTTTTCTTTCTTTTTTTTTTAAGATAAAATCTAATTGACCTGCATAAAGCATAGTGAAAACAATATCTAACACACCACCGCCTTCAGCGTGATGAGTCTGGCTAGTAGCAAGCTGAAACAGAGGCATATCATCATCATCATCATCATTATCATCGTCATCATCCACAACGACTGAATGGAAATAGAGTGGAGCTTGTTCATTATTATGAAAACAAATATGATACGCAGTATTGAATTCCTTGATGACAAAAAACAAATGATATATTTGAAATGATTAAATAAACAAAAATAAATAATTGAATAAAAGAATAAAACAAAACATGAAGGAAAACTACAATGTTGAATTATAAATATTTTCATGAAGTGTAATTTTTTTGCAGTATAACAATAATTTCGTGGCTTAGGCTACACTATTCTAGTTGTCACTAGAGAAGTGTGTTCATTAAGTAAAACTTTCTAAAAATTGAAATAATATTTTGATACCTTCATCAACCTTTTCCTCTACACACACACACACACACACACACACACACACACACACACACACACACACACACACACACACACACACACACACTGGTGAATAGGAGGTTCACCGATTGCCAGTCAACGTTTACTAATACGGAAGGCCGTCATGTGTTAGCTTGGCACTGTTGCTTGATTACTGAGTCTCACTGTTACCGGCATTTGCGGTTCGTCTGACATCTTTGTGAGGAAGCAATTTTGGTCATATTCTGCAGTCGGATGTTGGTGCAGGCGGAGCAGTGCCAGACGGTGTCCGGCGCTCTGTTCACGGAGCCTCCAGGTGACCTCTCAGTGTCGGGCACATGCCTCCCCAGCCACTTTTCAAAATTAATGACTCTTGGGTATCCTCTATCTGAGAAAAATTCGTTTGAAAAACAATTTTCAGCAGTTGTTGTTCTTTGTTTTGTATGCAAACCACATTACATTACACGTCATACACAGTTTAATGTCACTGTAGTAGTAACTTTTAATCATTTATAGTCATTAACCCACGGACTAAATGGTGATCTATTTCTGAGGGGAAGAAATGTGCCCTGTAATAATTTTTTTCTTCTTTGGAGGTACAACCTCAGTGGCATGACACAATGCTGATTATGGCCGCTGCTCTGCATTCTTCTCGTGATACAGGAACACAGCCGTCCACAGCAAAACTTACCAAACGAGGGTTTCTTAGGACATGAATCTCTTTAGTTGACAAAAAAGTTAATAAATTATTAAGAACGATCAGCAAAAGTAGACTGAAGTTACACACACACACACACACACACACACACACTGGGAAAAGCCAGGAAAGTGGAGAAATAATAAATTACCTGAATATGTTACGAAAATTGATGCACAATGTGTAAACGATTTAGTTGATGAAGCTGAAAGCATGACAGTTGAGGAATTAAGTGTAAAATTAAAACATGTTCTAGTGGATCCAACCTTTGAGGTGTTTCTTCCTAACAAAAGAACTACGAAATTTATCAAAGTCAGCAACAATGTTAGCCTTCCAGGGTATGACACAAAGTGTTGGAAAAGCAGAAGAGATTACCACAGTGCCAAACATAAACATAATGTATGCAAAAGTAATGATAGTTATAATAACATGATTGATAAGAGTAAAAATTATAGAAGAGAGTTGAAAAGGGTAAAAGAAAAAGAGAAAGATATATTGGTTAAAAAATTGAAAGTAAATAAAAATAAAGACCCAAAATTCTATTGGCAGTTATTAAAGGATAGTAAAGAACAATCAACACAAATACCTATTAATGAATTCTTAGATCACTTTAAAATGTTATCAGAGAGTAGTGAGGCTGAGAATGAATGTATAATACCTGATGTTAATGATAATATTGATGTACCTGAATTATGGCCAGCACTTAATGATCCTATCACTGAGAATGAAGTCAAGAAATGTATTAACAAATTTAAAAAAACAACAAGGCTGCAGGGACTCATAACATAATTAATGAGTATATAAAACACACACAAGATCTAATGTGCCCTTTGTATGTGAAATTATTTAATAAAATATTAGATTCAGGAGTATGGCCTCAGGAATGGTTAGTGGGATGTATAGTACCAGTTTACAAAGGTAAAGGTGATACTGAAGATGTAAATAATTATAGAGGAATAACCCTTTTGAGTTGAGTAAGTTGTTCACATCTATATTAAATGATAGGTTGACAGCATACTGTGATGAAGTAAACGTAATACATGAAAATCAGGCTGGATTTAGAAAAGGTTACTCTACTTTAGATCATATATTTGTGTTGAAGTCTTTGATTGATTTGTTGTCTTGGAAAAAAAGAAATTGTTTTGTTTGTTTATTGACTATAAAAAAGCATTTGATACAGTCTGGAGAGAGGGACTATGGTGTAAGCTTAGTAAATCTGGCATTAAAGGAAAAGTGTTTAATCTAATTAAGAATATGTATGATGATATCAAGTCTTGTGTTTCTTACCAACAAGAAAAGTCAGACTTCTTTGTCAGCCATAAAGGAGTGAGACAAGGAGAAAATCTTTCTCCTCTATTGTTTGCTCTATATGTTAATGATCTTGAAGAGTATTTATTGAATAATAATTGTGCATGCCTGAAATTTGATGATGACTGGCTTGATGTGTATCTAAAAGTGCTTGTGTTGATGTATGCAGATGATACTGTTATATTAGCAGAGAGTGAGCAAGGGATTAAGAATGCTTTAAAGACATTAGAAAATTACTGTAGGGAATGGAAGCTGGAAGTGAATAGTAGTAAAACAAAAGTTGTTGTGTTTGGGAGAGGTAGAACTCATGTTGAGGGTTATGATTTTAGATTTAATGGAGAAACCGTAGAGACAGTAATAGAGTATAAATATCTTGGTGTTTTATTTAACTATAATGGAAGATTTAGAAAAAGTCAGTTGGAGTGTGTGCAGTCAGCATCAAGAGCTATCTATGTATTGTTTAATAGGAAAGAGCAGAAAATTTGACTTGCCAATAGATCTTCAAATAGAGTTGTTCCATGCCATGGTGTTACCTATAATGTTGTATGGCTGTGAAGTCTGGGGTTATAGTGTAATAAGCGAGGTTGAGATATTATACATGAAGTATTTAAAATATATTCTTGGTGTACACAAGAATACTTGTAAAGATATTGTGTATGGGGAATTAGGTGTATACCCTGTGGATATTGTTATTAAGACTCGAATGATTAGTTATTGGACAAGACTAATTACAGGTAAACAGAGTAAACTTACTTATATAATGTATCAGAGCCTATTATATTTAAATTATGTTGGACTTTATACATCTGATTGGGTGAGAGAAGTGCAGTCTATACTGAATAACTGTGGCATGTCAGTATTCTGGTTGTACCAAGAAGTCCCTAACTCAGTGTGGATAAAGAAAGCTGTTGAGCAAAACATGAAAGACCAATGGATCACTACATGGAATGCTAATATGATGACAAGATCTGTATGTAATATTTAGGTGACTTATGAAAATACATATATAATGGAGGATTATTTCACTAAACTAAGAACTAAATCTAGAATTATCTTAACAAAATTTAGAGCTAATAACAACAGATTGCTAGTGACTGTTGGAAGATACCAAAATATTGACAGAGATGAAAGATTCTGTGATAAATGTAACTCAGGTGCTCCATAGTTTTGTTAAAAAGTCTGAGCAAATATATTCTTTTCAGTTTCAGTTTCACACACACACACACACACACACACACACACACACACACACACACACACACACACACACACACACACACACACACACGTCCGGTAGCTCAGTGGTTAGAGCTCTGGCTTCACAAGCCAGAGGACCGGGGTTCGATTCCTCGGCCGGGTAGAGATATTTGGGTGTGTCTCCTTTCACGTGTAGCCCCTGTTCACCTAGCAGTGAGTAGGTACGGGATGTAAATCGAGGAGTTATGACCTTGTTGTCCCGGTGTGTGGTGTGTGCCTGGTCTCAGGCCTATCCGAAGATCGGAAATAATGAGCTCTGAGCTCGTTCCGTAGGGTAACGTCTGGCTGTCTCGTCAGAGACTGCAGCAGATCAAACAGTGAAACACACACACTCTCTCTCTCTCTCTCTCTCTCTCTCTCTCTCTCTCTCTCTCTCTCTCTCTATTTCCATGTAAATACTTTTATTTGGAAAACGAAAGCATCTGCTGACTAATAATTTGTAATTCATACTTTCATAAACAATGTAAGTTTAGGGACGGCTGACCTGACTAAATAAGTTAAAACACTGGAAAGGTTACTAGTCCCCAGAGTAAGCAAGGTTATATTCTCTAATCCGAGAAGTTTTGTATAGTACTCATTTCCTAACGTCGTGTACGCCGCAATTCTACAAAAACATGTTAAAAAGAAGATTGAACTGCAACTGATTACGATGTTATGGTGCCTCATGAAAAGCAAGAAGAACATTCTACTGTGTATGACGCTTCAAACTAAAGGTGTCTGAAAGTCAACTGTCGGTGTTTTGATTCCTATTAAATTCTGTATTAAAATAATCTTTTGGTTTTTTATAAGTATGATGTTGGAGGCATTCTGAAGAGCCAACTAACCGCTGCTTGCTGAAGGATGCTGCAGGTGAACAGCTCTAGGCAGAGGCACCGAAAATGAGATGCTAACTCGACACAACCGATACATTACATACAAAAAGGTCCGTTGTTTTTAATGTGAAAGACAACTAAAGCAAAATCGAATTTGTTCAGAGGTGCAAATATTGAAAGCCCACAAAACATGATGAAAGATGGTGACTTCCATAACAGAAAAATTTGTAAATAAACAATTTATTGACACGATTGGAACATTCCAGTGAGAGAGAGAGAGAGAGAGAGAGAGAGAGAGAGAGAGAGAGAGAGAGAGAGAGAGAGAGAGAGAGAGAGAGAGAGAGAGAGAGAGAGAGAGTGAGAGAGAGAGAGAGAGAGAGAGAGAGAGAGAGAGAGAGAGAGAGAGAGAGAGAGAGAGAGAGAGAGAGAGAGAGAGAGAGAGAGAGAGAGAGAACTAACTAATTATGGTGTGGATCGTTTGGTTGGGTATATTACCGATGCTTACGTAGGTGTTCCTGTGCTGGTGTTCCAGCTCCATTGAGTCAATGACTCAGCCTTCACCAGCCTGCCTCTCACTGTTCACCTCCATCATGCAGGAGGTGGTGGTGTGTTAGATCTCGTCTCTGCAATCCCTCTGACACCACATGCATTACTGACTAGATTTTTTCTGCACGGAATAGGACAGAAAAAAAAATCAGAATATTGTGAGCAGGAAACACAACTGTCTGGAACACTGCACAACGCAGGTGCCTCCTCCACCATCACGACCAACACCTGCCAGGGTGGTGGTGGACGTGGTGGTTGTGGTGTGCCGGGTCAAGGCAGGGTCAGGTCATGCCATTAGAACACCTCAAGCAACATCCGATAAGACTTTGATTGAACATTTAATGAATGACCTTTCTTTGTACAATCCTTCCTCTGTTAGTGTAGTATTTCGTCTCACTCATTCTGAATACCAGTGAACATTTTGTTTTTTCTTTATCATGAATGACAGCTAGCTTCATGTATGTTTCAATTTATCGCAACATTAAATAATGTGTTCTCCAGTTAAAAATGATGCTGCAATTGTAAGTTTTGCCTCTTACGCCGCATTGTGCTTATCCAAAATAAACATTATTTTGCTCATAGGTCATATGGATGGTTCTTCTTTTTAATTATCATCACATTTAGCGAAGGTGAGATCAGCATTACCAACGTTTAAATGTTCTTACATTGGTTACTTTAGAATGCACTTTTCTTCTAATCTAGTGAAGTAAGTTTCATGTTTTCTATTGCTGACGCTACTTATACTTGGCTGATCTCTATGATTGTTTGAAGTCAACAACTTCAACTTTTGTTCTATATTTACCTGTCATGAGCTACGTGAGCAAGCAGGTATCTCTCCTGGCACTGTTTTAGACACAGCGGACACCAATCTAATGTGCTTGTGTTCTTCGTGGCGTCCAGGAAATGTAAGTTAGCTTGTGATATGTGGGTACAGAGAGAGAGATAGAGAGAGAGAGAGAGAGAGAGAGAGAGAGAGAGAGAGAGAGAGAGAGAGAGAGAGAGAGAGAGAGAGAGAGAGAGAGAGAGAGAGAGAGAGAGAGAGAGAGAGAGAGAGAGAGAGAGAGAGAGAGAGAGAGAGAGAGAGAGAGAGAGAGAGAGAGAGAGAGAGAGAGAGAGAGAGAGAGAGAGAGAGAGAGAGAGAACTTCTAATACGCATTCATGTAGTTATCCTAAAGGATCTTCGTTACTTTAAGGAATTAATGATGGTATAGGAAACAGTAAACGTGTAGTTTTTTGTACATCTTCATTCATAATAGATTTGATATGTACAATTCATGAGCTATTGTGTGACAGGAAAGTACTCTAGCTTGTTGCATGACACGGGATAGGAACATGCCTGTCACTATTACTGCCTACTGAGAAGCCAGCCTACCTTTTACATGTATCACTAGAGTTTATGTTGCACTTTGCTTTTTTTTCCATTTCCAAGAGTTCAGTGATAAAATGTAGTTTAGACATATACTGTACAACAACAATACAGCTGCACAAATGCATAAATACATATATAGCTAACTGATATCATGTCAACACTCCCAGGACTTCCTATGAGGTGTTTGGATGAATTTGCTGCAATCTTTGGCAATTTATGGAGGAACTTCATTGAAGGCGGGACGTGCCCAGCATGCAGGTGACCTGACGGCGGCCGTTCAAGCGATATCGAAGCACCGCTTGGCACTGCGCCGCCTCACACACTACCTGGCATATGTGAAATCTCATTCGAAGGATTTTTTCTATTATAAAGGAAAAAAAATATCCTTAAAGGCAGAAGGCAAAATTGTAATATACACGTGACAACAGACAAGAAAATCAAACTTCACCGTGAATTGTTGGGAACAATGCACCTGTTCATCATTTGGGTAATTTTGGAATCCTTTGTGAGGCAGCGAGAGATGTGATAGATTTTGTAGCGTGATGCTTGTTTCATTAACAAGTTTGGCCAATAACTTCAGTCGTTTTAGAAAGTGAAATGTTACCATAAGCAAGGTAGGAAGTTCTACTCCAAAGCACCATTCAGCCCCAATCAGAGACACCCTTTTGAGAGTGTTAAGTGTTCTTGATTAGAATCTCAGTTTTTGGAAGAATAATTTCCTCAAAGTAAAATAATTTTCCAAGATTGGGCCTAAATTCTCCCATTTAAAAAATGAGATATGGTTTACCCTATAATTATCTGAAAGTAGCGTTTTTGCACTGGCATGCACGGTTCCCGATTAATGAAGGACACGTGTAGTGTCTGTGTGCAGTGTTCAAGACCAAAAATGCTGCATCCAGTCAACTAAATTCAGATTTTCTGTTAAATAAAAAAGTAGAAAAAAGTTTTGTAATTAGACTTGAATGGTAATTCTAGCCAGTGTAAGGATAAGGAAAGGCATTTCGCCACTCCTTACACTCCTGCAGGATACAGACAAGCAGGAGACCACTGATTCGGTCGAATACATAAATTTTACATGCAGGCAAAGCAAACTGAAACCTTTTCTCTTCATATTGAATGTTCAAAGCCTTAGTTAAGGTAAAGATCAGCTTGTTTAGGCTTACAGGAAGCTGGAAGATGAAAAACGAAAGCGAAGAGGCAAAATTACTGACGCTGATGTTTTCCATAATGAAAAGGAAATTACTTAAATGTCAGCCAATGTATAAGATGTGCAGCTATCATGAATACATTGAAGCATTATTTTAAAGTGAAGCACAATACAACCATTTCATTGGAGCTGAAGCTCAAAATTTTCCTTGATTTCCTAGAATAACTTTCATAATTTTGAAAGCTTCGTAATTACACACACACACACACACACACACACACACACACACACACACACACACACACACACACGGCCCGGTAGCTCAGTGGTTAGAGCGCTGGCTTCACAAGCCAGATAACCGGGCTTCGATTCCCGGCCGGGTGGAGATATTTGGGTGTGTCTCCTTTCACGTGTAGCCCCTGTTCACCTAGCAGTGAGTAGGTACGGGATGTAAATCGAGGAGTTGTGACCTTGTTGTCCCGGTGTGTGGTGTGTGCCTGGTCTCAGACCTATCCCAAGATCGGAAATAATGAGCTCTGAGCTCGCTCCGTAGGGTAACGTCTGGCTGTCTCGTCAGAGACTGCAGCAGATCAAACAGTGAAAGTGAATACACACACAAAGTGGTGATAAGGAGACCATTCACTGAGTGCCAGACAGCCTTTGCTAATGAGGTGCCATGCTTTTTGGCCCATAACTGTTGACAATTCAGCATCATCATTGTTGGATGTACTTTTGGTTCATCAGTCGTTGTCTACTTTGGTCTTGTTCTTATGCCAAGTAGTGTGCGAAGCGGCGCAGTGCCAAGCGGTGCTTCGATATCGCTTGAACGGCCGCCGTCAGGTCACCTGCATGCTGGGCACGTCCCGCCTTCAATGAAGTTCCTCCATAAATTGCCAAAGATTGCAGCAAATTCATCCAAACACCTCATAGGAAGTCCTGGGAGTGTTGACATGATATCAGTTAGCTATATATGTATTTATGCATTTGTGCAGCTGTATTGTTGTTGTACAGTATATGTCTAAACTACATTTTATCACTGAACTCTTGGAAATGGAAAAAAAAGCAAAGTGCAACATAAACTCTAGTGATACATGTAAAAGGTAGGCTGGCTTCTCAGTAGGCAGTAATAGTGACAGGCATGTTCCTATCCCGTGTCATGCAACAAGCTAGAGTACTTTCCTGTCACACAATAGCTCATGAATTGTACATATCAAATCTATTATGAATGAAGATGTACAAAAAACTACACGTTTACTGTTTCCTATACCATCATTAATTCCTTAAAGTAACGAAGATCCTTTAGGATAACTACATGAATGCGTATTAGAAGTTCTCTCTCTCTCTCTCTCTCTCTCTCTCTCTCTCTCTCTCTCACTGACAAAAGCCTGTGACCCGTTGACCTGAGCTCTGGTCAAAGTGGCGGACATTGAATTCTTTGACCATAATGGATTATTTTTAAGTTTGATAAGTTTTTCAGGTGTAAGATAAGAGTGTAATTCCGAAAGGCACCCCAGGAAGCAATAGAAGTGATGGAATATTCAAGTCTTTTTAGTACATCTAGCTACGTAACTTTCCTCAGTCAAATCATACAGAGTTACTCAGCTAAGAATTTGAGTGCAATGGTTTCTTTTTAAGCTTGATAAGATGTTCCGGTGTAAGATAAGAGTGTTATTCTGAAAGACACGACAGGAAGCAATAGAAAAGTCATGGAATATTCAAGTCTTTTTAGAACCTCTAGCTACAGTTTCCTCAGTAAAATCATACAGAGTTACTCAGTCAAGAAGCGTCCTATGGTCATTGATGGTAAAAGGCTTAAGGCAGCCATCCATGGACTCTTTCAGTGCCACTCGTTTTGTGAATTGTTACAGCATGACGCTTGATATTGATGGCCATAGAAATCTAGAGTGATCCCGAAGCACCTGAGTGACTGTAGAAAGAAGGAACAACTCGCCAAACATGACAGTGAAATGAAGCAACTTTGTGTATGTTACCAACTATGACCTCTACGAATGTTCCTTTGACCTTTTCTTTCCCATTATCCTCTCTGAGCTCCTTCAGTTTTGAAAAGAGAGAGAGAGAGAGAGAGAGAGAGAGAGAGAGAGAGAGAGAGAGAGAGAGAATGTTCACTGGGTGCCCATGAACCTCATAACGAGAGAAGGCCGCCATTTCGTGGCCCGAGTAACCTTGCACGGCCGCTCACACTCACACTGGCAACTCACTGCAATCGTAACAAACTCTTCTGGCTCAAGCAAACATTGTCAGGGTCTATTTTAAGAATTCTAATTAATAGAGGGCCGATGTACGTGCTTGGTTAAAATAATGAATGTATTTTTTCAAAATGAAATATATCTCTGTATTGTACTGCTGGTAAACTTATTAAGTGATAGAAGGCCTCCGCTCTTACCGACGAGGTGATGTAGAGTCCATTCATTTTTCGTTGATAATCATTTTCATCATCCCATTCTCGCATCTCTACACAGTATAATATCAAGGCTTCTAGTGCTACTTCCATCTGTCTGCCAACTTACAATAGAGAGGCCGGATATCTTAAGCTTGATGAAATTCAAGGTGCAGTAGGCGGATGAACCAGGCTTAATAATTGTACGACATATAAACAGAGAGTTACATTTACTGAATTACCACTTCACATAAAAGATCCCTCTTGTTTTATGTTGGTTGTAGCACATGTTTTCATACATTCACTCTCCTTAAGTTTGAGATAAATCAAGCTGATTGAATGACGATGAATGGAAAAAATCTTACATCATAAATAGATTAGGAATAGCTATTCTAATGGTAAAGGGACAACTTCACTCTCAAGATAAATATTAAGAGCATCACAAAATAGATTAAGATTTTCTAGACATGCTCGAGATTGAAGCATGTCTCGGACTCCCATGTAAGGATGATCAGGTGTTTGTCTCGGCCTTGCTGTTAATTGGAGTCTAAAAACATACCTGGCTTTCTTGGCCTCGACCATGCAGCCACATGGACAAACAAGGATGGCTCAACGATTTGTCAAGATCAGTTCGATATCTGCAGTAATAAGGATGGCTAGAACACTGAAGGTGGAGACTGAACCGCGGTTCGTACAGGCCAAATGGTTAATTAATATGTTACTCATCAAGATACTTAATTTCTCAAGGCCATTATGATAATTGTAGCTGGGTCTAGTGGTGTTTACTTAGTCTTCAAGTAAGGTGAGCTTACGTGAAATAATGCATCTTTTACCTTGTCTTAGAGGAGGTCATCTTGATGGAATATGATGTGTATTAACGACAGAATTGAAAAGAAATTATTCTTCCAATCAACTTCGATTTTTAGTCAGTTGTCTTTATTCATTTAGCAGAAAATAATTGTGCTTAAGATACTGCCACCCTTGCGAAATTACCAGTTCTCATTGATATTACGACATTGTGCATCCAAATATTATAAAAAAAATATACTGTATTTTACCTGAATGCCAGGGTAAAACCCCCGTCTCAAGACTCACGTCACCACCTTGACCACCTATGGGCGCAGCTTCATGTCTTCTCGCGCTCACTTCTAACTTAGAAGTCCATGAGAGCAAAGAAAGGCCTAAGCCTCACCTGTACTAGGAATTACAAAATAGCCCGTGTTTACTAGAAACTATGGAAGTAAAATCTACGAAATGTTCCGCATTATTCTCAAAGGCGGGAAGACCGTGTAAAGTTCGTTCTGATTCCAAATGTGGCGGTGACGCACCCATAATTCACGAAAGGTCTATCTATTCATAGAGGACAATAAAGCATCCCTAAAGAATGCTACATCATTGTGTCCTTCAATAAAATTGCTTTCTTTGAAAATTAAGTTTAATAAGAAATTCTTGGCTCTTTTCTTAATGCCCTGAGTGCCTGGTCAGGTGCATTATTGATCCAGCAGCCGAGGACTGAGACTGCGTACTGGCTCCCCTCATTCTTTCTATATCGTAAGTTTGTCACAGAATAAATATGCGATATTCTTTCCGTGCGAGGCGAGGAACATAAAGCTCACAATTCATGCTTGCCATCACCTCTCCAAAATTCATGGAATGGATCCACCATTTTGTTCCATCATACATACATGCATTAAATTAATTACTGAAGAAATTAGGTTTGCGTTGCCTATTGTCGACCATCAAAGACGTAGAGGAACAAAATATTATGTCAAAAGTTTACTGACACTATCCTACTATTTTTTGTTTTCTCTTCACATCCAGCCAGAACCCAAAGGAAGGTATGAAACAAACTTAAAAGGTAATTTACAAGTAAACAACTTTTTTTTTGTCGAATATCAATATGCTTGCACTTCACCACCTTTGAGTAGATTGTCTGAAGGCTTAGTTTGGCAATGGAGAGAGAGAGAGAGAGTTTGGCAAGAGAGAGAGAGAGAGAGAGAGAGAGAGAGAGAGAGAGAGAGAGAGAGAGAGAGAGAGAGAGAGAGAGAGAGAGAGAGAGAGAGAGAGAGAGAGAGAGAGAGAGAGAGAGAGCCTTCTTCATTAGTGAGTAGGTGACGTTTACAAATACGATTTTTTTCACTTTTAGAATATACATTTAGTATCTAAACCAAGCACACACATCCGGCCTCTATTTACTAGAAACCTTAGAATAAACCCTGACACTATTTGGTTAAGCCAGAACAGTCTGGCAGGATGGCAGTGAGTTGCCAGGGTGAGTGTGAGCGGCCGTGCAAGGCTACCTGGGTCACGAAATGGCGGCCTTCCTCCGTTGTGGGGGTTTATGGGCACCCAGTGAACGCTCTCTCTCTCTCTCTCTCTCTCTCTCTCTCTCTCTCTCTCTCTCTCTCTCTCTCTCTCTCTCTCTCTCTCTCTCTCTCTCTCTCTCTCTCTCTCTCTCTCTCCAAAACTGAAGGAACTCAGAAAGGATAATGGAAAAGAAAAGGTCAAAGAAACATTCGTAGAGGTCATAGTGGGCGACATACACACTTATAATGTTCCTTCATTTCACTGTCATGTCTGGCTACCTATTCCTTCTTTCTACAGTCACTCAGGTGCTCCAGGATCACTCGAGATTAAGATGGCCATCAATTTCAAGTGTCATGCTGTAACAAATCACAAAACGAGTGGCGCTGGAAAAGTACATAGATGGCTGCCTTAACCCCTTTTACTGCCGATAACCAACCATAGGACGCTTCTTAACTGAGTACCTCTAAGATTTTACTGAGGAAACTGTCGCTAGAGGTTCTCAAAAATATTTCTATTGCTTCCTGTCGTGTCTTTCAGAATTACACTCTTATCTTACACCGGAACATCTTATCAAGCTTAAGAAGAAACCATTACAGTCAAATGCTTAACTGAGTAACTCTGTATGATTTGACTGAGGAAAGTGTAGCTAGATGTACTAAAAAGACTTGAATATTCCATCACTTCTATTGCTTCCTGTTGTCTTATCTTACACCGGAACATTTTATCGTGCTTAAGATGAAACCATTACAGTAAAATAATTTATTGTCCACCCCTTGACCCAAGCTCAGGTCAACTGGTCACAGGATATTGTTGCTCTACCCTCAGCCTGTCTTCATCCAAAACAGGACGGTATTAAGCCTTCAAGAATAAGAACCTAAATATGAAGGCAAAGCGATAGTAATAGACTTGTATTGGGCTGTGTTTGTATTGCCTTGTTTTTATTCGTTTTTGTGATATGACTGTACTGTCTTTAAGTTTTGGCTGAGTGGCCATTGTTTGTAGAATGAGGGAAGGTCATTGTTTTTAGAATATGAGGTGAAAGTCATGAAGGAGGAGGAGGAGGAGGAGGAGGAGGAGGAGGAGGAGGAGGAGGAGGAGGAGGATGTCTATGTCACTCCTTTATCGCGAGGAATAGAGATTATCAATGAAATCTAACACGTTGATTTGTCTCACTCATGTGGTAGAATGAAATCTACCACTTGTGTTTGAGAGAAGCAAAGGGCAAACACTCGAATAACAAAACTCAAAATGGCTACTGGTTGTGTGGCGATTCACAATAACCAAAGAGTGAACACAAATGGAAAGTTAACAATCATATGTAGGCTTGACTTGGACCAAATGCTCACCTCAATATGACTGTACTCACTTTTTTTTTCTGTAGTTTCTATTTCAGTTACTAGTATTATCTAGACGAGGTTCTGAGTCACAGGTTCTAGTTCTCGGTATCATCACTTCAGCCTCCTCAGTCTCACATTTTGTTGTCTGCTTCCTTCCTGCCTCCGTGGACAAGCTCGACACAAGAGCCTGTATTCAGAAATGCCTTGCTCTCTCACTATAGTAATTTTCCAAGGCCACAGAGATGACTAGCAGGGTTTTCAAGACAGTTTCTCCTTTTTATAAACTAGAAATCTTGCCCATCTATCATCAGAACCATAGAAATGTTCTTAAAAACACGAGTATCTTCAACTACAGTCTTTGGAAAGCATTGACGGTGAGAGAGCAAAACGTTTTTAATTCAGGCCAAGATCAGATAAACATTTTAGCTTTTACAACCATGATGAAGAAGCTTAATTTATCTTTTGCTTGAGGTGAGAGTTGTAACTTGAGTGTGTGGCTCAGGTTGTCACTGCAGGAAGCTGTGTATCTTCAGCTACCCACTCTTATCATTGCTGGAGGAGGCGGTGTACTGGTCTCCTGTGCTGGATCTTTTCTACAAAAAGCCTTCTCCAACTAGTGTATCGCTCAACTGTTGCAGATTTTAATTATTTTCACTCAAAGCTTTATTATCGTCTTCTAGATGCCTTGTTTTTATTCGTTTCTGTGGTATGACTGTACTGTATCAAGACTTGGCTGAGTGGTCATTGTTTGTAGGCTGAGGGAAGTTTATTGTTTGTAGGATGAAAGGTGAAAGTCATGGAGGAGGAGGAGGGGGAGGACGAGAAGGAAGAAGAGAAGGCCTACGTTTCTTTCATCGTGAGGAAAAAAATCTAACACATTGATTTGTCTCACTCATGTGGTAGAATGAAATCTACCACTTGTGTTTGAGAGAAGCAAGGGGCAAACACTCGTATAACAAAACTCAAAATGGCTACTGATTGTGTGGCGATTCACAATAACTAAAGAGTGAACACAAATGGAAAGTTAACAATCATATGTAGGCTTGACTTGGACCAAATGCCCACCTCAATATGACTGTACTCACCTTTTTTCTGTAAAGGTTTTATTTCAGTTACTAGTATTATCTAGACTAGGTTCTGAGTCACAGGTTCTAGTTCTCGGTATCATCACTTCAGCCTCCTCAGTCTCACATTCTGCTGCCTGCTACCTTCCTGGCCCCGTGGACAAGCTCGACACAAGAGCCCGTATTCAGGAATGCCTTGCTCTCTCATTATGATATTTTTCAAGGCCACAGAGACAACTAACCGGATTTTTAAGACAGTTTCTCCTTTTTATAAATTAGAAATCTCGCTAGTCAATCACCAGAACCATAAAAATGTTCCTAAAACACGAGTATCTTCAACTACAGCCAGTGGAAAGCATTGGCCGTGAGAAGCGTTTTTGAATTCATGCCAAAATCGGATAAACATTTTAGCTTTTACAACCATGATGAAGAGACTTAATTTTTCTTTTACTTGAGCATAGAGTTGCACCTTGAGTGTGTGGCTCAGGTTGTCACTACAAGAAGCTGTGTATCTTCAACCACCCACTCCTATCATTGCTGGAGGAGGCGGTGTGCGGGGTCTCCTGTGCTGGATCTTTTCTACAACATGCCTTTCCAACTAGAGTATCGCTCAACTCTTGCAGGTTTTAGTTATTTTCACTCAAAGTTTTATTATCGTCTTCTAGATGGAACAAAGCTTATCGAATTTCACAAAGTGTTAATTAATACATTCACACCAAAGTTATTCAAAAAGATTGCACACTATTTAAGAATCTGGCTCTATCATCTTTTAGTATTGCTGGAGAAATCTCAGCCGTTTCCCTTCTCATTCAAAAGAAGAAAGAGGAGTGCGAACAAAAGCGTGCAGTCGTCCTACAAAATGGCGTTGATGATTATAACATTTCTCGTATACTGCTATCATCATCATCATCGTCATCATTATTGTCTTTACATTCTTTAATTCCGATGTAGGATAATATTCTCTCATCTGTGTTAATTCATTGTCTTTTCTAAGCCTGCCCCATGTTCCGTTCCTTCCTACAGATTCTTCACAGCCGCTCGCAAGACTCAGGAATCCTTCACAATATCTCCAAAGAACAAGAAATCTTTCACAATCTCTTCAGCGATTCGAATCTCAATCTCTCCAATGATATACGGATCCTTCATATTCCTCCTCTCATCGTCTAAGGATTCTTCAAGTTTCTCCTATGGCCAACACATCCTGCACACCCTCTTCCATAATCCATATCATCATTCTACAGCCTGTCTTGACTTACAGATCCTTCACCGCCTCTCCTGCCACCTACTACATATCCTTCACCTGCTCTTCTGCTACCTAAAGATCCTCCACCGCCTCTCCTGCCACCTACAGATCCTTCACCGCCTCTCCTGCCACTTACAGATCCTTCACCGCCTCTTCTGCCACCTATAGATCCTTCACGGCCTCTCCTGCCACCTATAGATCCTTCACCGCCTCTCCTACCACCTATAGATCCTTCACCGCCTCTCCTGCCACCTATAGATCTTTCACCGCCTCTCCTGCCACCTAACATAACATAACATAACATAAATAATAGGATAACAAAGGGCCACCAGGGCCCATCTAGGTTATCCTGTATCAGTCGCACAGCGACCTCGTCATCAGTACACCTATAGATCCTTCACCGCCTCTCCTGCCACCTACAGATCCTTCACCGCCTCTCCTGCCACCTATAGATCCTTCACCGCCTCTCCTGCCACCTATAGATCCTTCACCGCCTCTCCTGCCACCTATAGATCCTTCACCGCCTCTCCTGCCACCTACAGATCCTTCACCGCCTCTCCTGCCACCTATAGATCCTTCACCGCCTCTCCTGCCACCTATAGATCCTTCACCGCCTCTCCTGCCACCTATAAATCCTTCACCGCTTCTCCTGCCACCTATAGATCCTTCACCGCCTCTCCTGCCACCTATAGATCCTTCACCGCCTCTCCTGCCACCTACAGATCCTTCACCGCCTCTCCTGCCACCTATAGATCCTTCACCGCCTCTCCTGCCACCTACTCATCCTCCACCGTCTCTCCTGCCACCTACACATCCTTCACCGCCTCTCCTGCCACCTATAGATCCTTCACCGCCTCTCCTGCCACCTACAGATCCTTCACCGCCTCTCTTGCCACCTACAGATCCTTCACCGCCTCTCCTGCCACCTATAGATCCTTCACCGCCTCTCCTGCCACCTACAGATTCTTCACCGCCTCTCCTGCCACCTACACATCCTTCACCGCCTCTCCTGCCACCTATAGATCCTTCACCGCCTCTCCTGCCACCTACTCATCCTCCACCGTCTCTCCTGCCACCTACAGATCCTTCACCGCCTCTCCTGCCACCTATAGATCCTTCACCGCCTCTCCTGCCACCTACAGATCCTTCACCGCCTCTCCTGCCACCTACAGATCCTTCACCGTCTCTCCTGTCACCTACGATCCTTCACCGCCTTTCCTATCACCTACAGATCCTTCACCGTCTCTCCTGCCACCTACAAATCCTTCACAGCCTCTACTGTCACCAACGGGTACTTCACAGCCTCTACTGTCACCTAAATGTAGGTCCTTTACAGCCCCTTCGGACATAATGCTCATCTGTAGATCCTTCACCCCCTCTCCTACTACCTACAGACCATTCATTGCCTCTCCTATCAAGGTCTCGGCCATCACCCATTGATCCTTCACAGCTTGTCCCATCACACAAGGTTCCTTCACCTCCTCTCCCATGACCCAGAAATCCTTAATTATAACTCCATGATCCTTCAAAACCTCTTCTACGATACACAGATCTATCACAGACTTATCCACATCCCACAGATCCTTCACATTCTTCCTCACAACTCACAGCCTTCTCAGCCTCTCCTGTCACTGGAAAAGGACGTAATCGTCACTTCAGTTAATGGCTTCACGTTTACAAATTGTTATAAATTATTCTGTATCAAGTTATATCAAGAGTTCCCATTCTGAATAATTATTCCTGCAGAGAAATCAGGTGGATATCTCTCGTGAAGCAGCAGAAAATATCCATGGCTCGCGACAAGTTATCAACACACACACACACACACACACACACACACACACACACACACACACACACACACACACACACACACACACACACACACACACCGACCGCCACACAGCCGCGACCAAAGATTTGGCAGTGAACCTCATTTTGTAGGCTGGACTTTTATGTAGGCTTGGTTGTTCAACGCCTACCAACACAAAACACATGTCCATCAAGCGAAATCATAATGCGTATCAGTCATCTTACAGTAACTCATATCCTTCACACCCATCTCATGACTCCTTAACCCTTCACTGTTCCTCCCATATCTTTTCACAGCCTCTTCTATAATCTATAGATTCTTCACAAGCGATTCTAATCCTCCCCTTTGCCTCTATATTTTTCACTTTTCCTCAGTTGTTACAATCAAATCTTCCTTCCCACAGCACAAAATTCCAGTCGCCAACGTTCAGATAATGTTAGGAACACTTATGAGAACAAGATAAAACAAACACTGACAAAACAAATTGCTGTTGTTAGTTGACCTTTGTTTTTAATGCCTATTAGTATTTGGTTCCTCATTCCCGAGTCCTGGCGGGGCTGAAGACAGCGAGCGGAGCGTCGAGGCCTGTGACCCGCCGACCTGAGCTTGGGTCACGGGGACTGATAGGTACTCAAAGCAGCTATTTACCGAACATACCCAGTTTACATGTTACTTGTTCAATGAGTAACTATAGTATAATACTTGGAACAAACTGTCATGATGACATCTGTGATTTGCTGAGGGAGAGACTCAACGAATGGATGAATAACTAAGCGACGAAATGAAGGAGTTTCGTAATGTAATTTTCGTTGTCTTTATCGATGTCCTCCTGGTGCATGAAAGTAGTACACGAGTGGTTTACCTTCAGCAGCTTGCTGGGTGGGTGGTAACGTCCTTGTCTGTCACTTGTCAGGCTGAAGGTTGCACCTGTCAGGTTAATTAACATTGCTAAGCCAGGGGACGGAATGTGTGGCAGATGGAGGACTAGCCTTACCTAAAGACAAGGCTGAGCTACAACGTTTCTCCTAGAAGGTACTGCTGGCGATCATGAGGCTGACACCTGACAGCCGAGACCATGGTGAATGATTCACACCTTGGAAAAACAACATTAATGAAAGATGCAAAATATATATATATATATATATATATATATATATATATATATATATATATATATATATATATATATTCGACTTGGCTACTTCCGTGCTTAAAATTAGCTAACGACTCCAGAATATTTCACAGAAACCTGGGCGAGGCAGATGCACCTGCAGCTTTCAGTTTTGTTTCATAATTCAATGATACATATATATATATATATATATATATATATATATATATATATATATATATATATATATATATATATATATATATATATATATAATAGCAAGAATATTTGAGATAATAATACTAGGGCTTTCTTATCATTCTATATTTGTTCTGTTTCTTATCACCACTCTAGATGCCACAAGACCAGAGATAAAAGAAGCACAAACGAAGACAAATTTGCATAATATACATATAATCCGTTGACAATATTCTGACACACATAAAGGATTGTCATAGTACGGTTAACTTGGAAAATGAAGGACTACTGACGCCATTCATGACACCAGCCTTCACTGACATCAAGACTCTTCCGTTATTAGTTCACCTGTACCTTATCAGTGTTCTGTTTTAGATTCAGGATCCCTCCCCAAACTTTTATCACTATTGAAACATCCTTCACTGTCTCTCCCATCATTCACAGATCCTTCACAATCTCTCCCATGACCCAAAGATTGTGAACAACCTTTCAGATAAAATATTGACCACTACACTGGATAGCTGTCACTTCTTTAGACTGTGCTCCTTGTAAGATTGTTGAAAATGGTATCAATCGGTATATCGAATCATTAATTACTACTAAAAAATTCTTCCTGGAGAGAGAAGAGTAGGATATCTCTCGTTCAGCAGAAAAAAAAGACTAATGCCTGTTGTCAGATCATTTCAAGTCAACACACACACACACACACACACACACACACACACACACACACACACACACACACACACACACACATTTTACCTCACGTCAGGCCGCTAAACATCCACGACCCAAGACACAGCGCTCGACTCCATTTTGTAGACTCGAATTGCATGCAGTCTTCATTGTGTCCCGCGCCACCAAGATCGCATACAAGTCCATCACTTTATCACCTATACATAAACTGACCAAAGATACAGTGCGTACTAGTCATCTCATAGCCACAGGTCTTTCATAAGCTCTCCTTCACATTCTCCCTCGTGGAACACAAATCCTGTATAACCTCTCTCATGACATGCAGATCCTTCACAGCCTCTATCATAACACAGAGATCCTTCAGAGCTCTTTGAATAACAGAGAAATCCTTCACAGCCTCTCCCATAATACAGAGATCCTTTACTGCCTCTCCCATAACACAGAGATCCTTCACAGCCTCTCCTATACCACAGAGATCCTTCACAGCCTCTCCCATAACACAGAGATCCTTCACAGCGTCTCCTATACCACAGAGATCCTTCATAGCCTCTCCCAAAACAGAGATCCTTCACAGCTCTATCATAACACAGATCCTTCACAGCCTCTATCATAACACAGAGATTCTTCACAGCCTGTATCATAACTCAGAGAACACAGAGATCCTTTACAGCCTCTCCTATAACACAGAGGTCCTTTACAGCCTCTCCCATAACACATAGATCCTTCACAACCTCTATCATAACACAGAGATCCTTCACAGCCTCCATCACAGTGGTTCCCAAATTTTTCTGTCATTTCCCCCTGCACCCAGTTCAACCATCCAGATTTCCCCCTTCACGTGTATGAGAGAAAGAGCAGTTAAAACACACTGAGACTATTTACTAATTTATTTTTCAAATGTACAAATATACTGATAAACTTATAGTTACAGAGTAAAGTGGATAGAGAGCAGTTAGTGACAACTAAGCATAGCCACAGAGAGCGGTTAGTAACAAATAAAAGGACTTTTGATTTGACTTCGAGATTTTTCTAGTTAGTAGGTAGTGTAATTATTTTCCCCCTGGTAGCTCCAAATTTCCCCCCAAGGGGAAAGTTCCCCCAGTTTGGGAACCACTGCTCTATCATAACACACAGATCCTTCACAGCCTCTATCATAACACAAAGATCCTTCACATCCTCTATCATAACACAGAGATCCTTTATGGTCTCTCTATTACACAGAGATCCTTCACAGACTCTCCCATAACACAAAGATCCTTCAAAACTTCCTTCACGTCCTGCAGAACCTTGTTAGTTTTTTCAAGGGCCCACAAATATGCCTGCTGTCATGTCATTATTTCAAGCCAACACACACACACACACACACACACACACACACACACACACACACAAAACCAAAGACTTGGGTCAAAATCTCCTTTAGTAAGTTGGACATACGTAGGATTGTTAGTCAGGAAATCAACAGAGGTATCAGTGCTTATCAGCCATCTTACAGAGACACAGATCCTTAACATCCTCCTCCATGATTCCATGATTCCGTGGTCCTTTATGCTCTATCTCACGACTCACAGATTCTTTATAGCCTACCCAAGGACACGCATACTTATAAAATGATCCACAGATCCTTCATCGCCTCTCCCATGACCTACACATCCTTCACCGCCTCTCCCATAACCTATACATCCTTCACCACCTCTCCCATGACCTAGAGACCCTTTACTTAGTCTTTCGCTATCACATAGCCTTCACAGCCTCTCCCATGATACACTTACACTTCGTCGCTTCTCCTATTGATAGATCCTTCACTGCCCCTTCATAAATTCTCCCACATCCAAGAGATCCTTCACAGATCTTACCATTATCTCAGGTCATTTTGGTAGCCACACGATCCTTTGGTCCCCCTAGATAGCCACACTACCACTGGCACACGATACCAAGAGAGGACCACAGGATGCCAGTGATCATATGGCTACCAAAGGATGCCTGTGTTTCCGTGGATATCAAAGGGGACCAAAGGATGCCAGTGATTGTGTGGCTACCAAGTGAGGGACCAAAGGATGCTTGTGTTTCCCTGGCTACCAATTTGAGAGACCAAAGGATGCCTGTATTTCCGTGGCTACCAAGGGGGTAACCAAAGAATGCCAGCGATCGTGTGGCTACCCAAGTGACCTAAGGTAATGGTAAGATTTGTGAAGGATCTTTGGAACGTGGGAGAATCTATGAAAAGGCTGTGAAGGATCTATCTATAGTAGGAGAAGCGGTGAAGCACAAGTGTGTCATGGGAGAGGCTGTGAAGGTTGTGTGGATAGTGGAAGAAGAGGTAAAGGATCTGTGGGTCATGGGAGAGGCGGTGAAGGATGTGTGGGTCATGGGAGAGGCGGTGAAGGATCTGTGGGTCATGGGAGAGGCGGTGAAGGATCTGTGGGTCATGGAAGAAGCGGTGAAGGATATGTGGGTCATGGGAGAGGCGGTGAAGGATGTGCAGGTCATGGGAGAGGCGGTGAAGGATATGTGGGTCATGGGAGAGGCGGTGAAGGATGTGTGGGTCATGGGAGAGGCGGTGAAGGATGTGCAGGTCATGGGAGAGGCGGTGAAGGATGTGAAGGTCATGGGAGAGGCGGTGAAGGATGTGAAGGTCATGGGAGAGGCGGTGAAGGATGTGCAGGTCATGGGAGAGGCGGTGAAAGATTTGTGGGTCATGAGGGAAGCGGTGAAGGATCTGTGGATCATGGGAGAAGCGATGAAGAAAGTGTAGGTCATGGGAGAGGCGGTGAAGGATGTGTAAGTCATGGAAGAGGCGGTGAGGGTTGTGTGGGTCATGGAAGAGGTGGTGAAGGATCTGTGGATCATGGGAGAAGCGGTGAAGGATCTGTGGATCATGGGAGAGGCGATGAAGGATGTGTAGGCCATGGGAGAGGCGGTGAAGGATGTGTAGGTCATGGAAGAGGCGGTGAGGGATCTGTGGATCATTTCATAAGTCTGTAAAGGATCTGTAGGTTATAGGAGAAGCAATGAAGAACCTGCGTGTCCTTCGGTTGGATATAAAGGATGTGTGAGTCACGAGAGAGAGAATGAAGGACCACGGATTCATGAAGGAGGATGTTAAGGATCTATGACTCTGTAACATGGCTAATACGCACTGTAACTTGTTAACTCATATAGTAACAAGCCCATGTAAATCCGACCTACAAAAGGATATTCAGTGGCAAGTCTTTGTATGTGTGTGTGTGTGTGTGTGTGTGTGTGTGTGTGTGTGTGTGTGTGTGTGTGTGTGTGTTGGCTTGAAATAATGATCTGACAGCAGGCATATCTGTTAACCATAAAAAAAAAAAGATTCTGCAGGACGTGAAGGAAGTTTTGAAGGATCTGTGTTATAAGAGAAGCTATAAGGATTTGTGTGTTATGGGAGAAGCTGTGAAGGATCTCGGTGTTATGATACAGGCTGTGAAGGATCTGTGTTATGGGAGAGGTTGTGAAGGATCTCTGTGTTATGGGAGAGGCTGTGAAGGATCTCTGTGTTATGGGAGAGGCTGTGAAGGATCTCCGTGTTATGGGAGATGCAGTGAAGGATCTCTGTGTTATGGGAGAGGCTGTGAAGGATCTCTGTGTTATGATAGAAGCTGTGAAGGATCTCTGTGTTATGGGAGAGGCTGTGAAGGATCCCTGTGTTATGGGAGAGGCAGTGAAGGATCTGTGTTATGGGAGAGGCTGTGAAGGATCTCTGTGTTATGATAGAAGCTGTGAAGGATCTCTGTGTTATGGGAGAGGCTGTGACGGATCCCTGTGTTATGGGAGAGGCAGTGAAGGATCTGTGTTATGGGAGAGGCTGTGAAGGATCTCTGTGTTATGGGAGAGGCTGTGAAGGATCTCTGTATTATGGAAGAGGCTTTGAAGGATCTCTGTGTTATGGGAGAGGCTATGAAGGATCTCTGTGTTATGGGAGAGGCTGTGAAGGATCTCTGTGTTATGGGAGAGGCTGTGAAGGATCTCTGTGTTATGATAGAGGCTATGAAGGATCTCTGTGTTATGGGAGAGCCTGTGAAGGATCTCTGTGTTATGGAAGAGGCTGTGAAGGATCTCTGTGTTATGGGAGAGCCTGTGAAGGATCTCTGTGTTATGGAAGAGGCTGTGAAGGATCTCTGTGATATGGGAGAAGCTGTGAAGGATCTCTGTGTTATGGGAGAGGCTGTGAAGGATCTCTGTGTTATGGGAGAGGCTGTGAAGGATCTCTATGTTATAGGAGAGGCTGTGAAGGATCTCTATGTTTTGAGAGAGGCTGTGAAGGATCTGTATGTCTTGAGGGAAGTTATACAGCATTTGTGTTCAATGAAGGAGAGCTTATGAAAGACCTGTGGCTGTGAGATGACTAGTACACACTGTATCTTTGGTCAGTTTATATATAGATAATAAATCGATGGACTTGTATGCGATCTTGGTGACGCGTGACACAATGAAGACTGCATGCAATTCGATCCTACAAAATGGAGTCGAGCGCTGTGTCTTGGGTCGTGGATGTTTAGCGGCCGGACGTGAGGTAGTGTGTGTGTGTGTGTGTGTGTGTGTGTGTGTGTGTGTGTGTGTGTGTGTGTGTGTGTGTGTGTGTGTGTGTGTGTGTGTGTGTGTGTGTGTGTGTGTGTGTGTGTGTGTGTGTGTGTGTGTGTGTGTGTGTGTGTGTGTGTGTGTGTGTGTGTGTGTGTGTGTGTGTGTGTGTGTGTGTGTGTGTTGACTTGAAATGATCTGACAACAGGCATTAGTCTTTTTTTTCTGCTGAACGAGAGATATCCTACTCTTCTCTCTCCAGGAAGAATTTTTTAGTAGTAATTAATGATTCGATATACCGATTGATACCATTTTCAACAATCTTACAAGGAGCACAGTCTAAAGAAGTGACAGCTATCCAGTGTAGTGGTCAATATTTTATCTGAAAGGTTGTTCACAATTTTTGGGTCATGGGAGAGATTGTGAAGGACCTGTGAATGATGGGAGAGACAGTGAAGGATGTTTCAATAGTGATAAAAGTTTGGGGAGGGATCCTGAATCTAAAACAGAACACTGATAAGGTACAGGTGAACTAATAACGGAAGAGTCTTGATGTCAGTGAAGGCTGGTGTCATGAATGGCGTCAGTAGTCCTTCATTTTCAAAATTAAGAAATCTTTTATGTGTGTCAGAATATTGTCAACGGTGTATATGTATATTATACAAATTTTTCTTCGTTTGTGCTTCTTTTATCTCTGGTCTTGTGGCATCTAGAGTGGTGATAAGAAACAAAACAAATATAGAATGATAAGAAAGCCCTAGTATTATTTTCTCAAATATTCTTGCTATTATATATATGTATCATTGAATTATGAAACAAAACTGAAAGCCGCAGGGGCATCTGCCTCTCCCAGGTTTCTGTGATTATGGAGTCGTGAAGTGCTTCTAAGCACGGAAGTAGCCACATTGAAAGGTATATATATTAATGTTATGCAATATGAATCAATGTTGTTTTCTCGAATGTGAATCATTCACCATGATCTTGACTGTCAAGTGCCGGACTCATGACTGCCGGTAGAACATTTTTGCTATAACTTCTAATGGATAAAATGTCATCTGACCGCATGAAGGATTTATGGGTGATGGGAGAGGCTGTAAATGAAGGATCTTATCTTGCACCATGAGGACGTAGATGAAGACAAAAGAAATATTATGAATTAAACTCCTCACTTTATCATATCTGCGGACTTGTTTATCCCTACAACGAATCGCACAATCGCCGAATCACTAATGTTATAAGTGGAATGTTTTCTAAGGAGTTGATTTGCAGAGACAATAGCAACTCAATGAACGAACAACATCTAGAGCAGGTATGTGAGATAAAAGGCTGTATTAGCTGACCATCCCTTGACCTAAGCTCAGGTCGGCGGGTCACAGGCCATCGACGCTATACTCGCTCCTTTCCTCCCCGCTAACCAAACCATGACAGTGGAGGTTCAGGAATGCTGTGCCTGACAAAGACCACTTGACAACAGTAGCTTGTGTTAGGTAGTATTTGTCTTATCTTGTTTCCCTAAGTGCTCGTGACATAATTGCGCCGTGTTTGAACGTGGTTGAGTAAAATTTTCTCTTTGTAGGAAATTCATTGTTGAGGAAAGATGAAAGGCTTGCAGGAGACGTGGACATTGAATCAGACTCACCGTTACCGTGAAAATGTAAAAGCCGTGAAGGGTAGGTGTGTCATCCGAGAGGCAGTGAAAAAGGTGTGGGTCATGGGAAAGGCTGTGAGGGATCAGTAAATCATAAAAGAGAGAGTAAAAAACTTAAGAGTGGAGATTGAAGAGATTTGTAGGTCAAGGAAGAGGCTGTGAAGAAAGTGTAGGTCGTAGGAGAGGCTGTGAAGGATATGTAGGTGACATGAAAGGCTCTGGATATAACTGTAAGTCACGAGAGAAGCTGAGAAAAGATCTGCAAGTCCTAGGAGAGACTGTGAAGGATTTGTGGTTTATGAAGGAGACGGTGATTCAAAGGAAATAATGTGAAGGTTGTATTGACCAAGAGAAACACTAAGACTGGAGAGTGTGTGTCGTGAAACAGGTTGTGAAAATTTACGGGCGATTAAAGAGGCTATGAATGATTTGTAGATCATGAAGGCTCTGTGGGTTGTATCAGAGGCTGTGAGGGATCAGGGAGTCAACTTAAGAGAGAGGTTGTAGATGAGTGTGCCTGTAAGATGCTATGCTATGTGTGACTTTGTCTTGTCTATTGTTAAGTACAGGCCGTGTATGTATACCTGGCAGAGCGTGGCGCTGCTCTGCAGACAAAACCAGCCAGCAAAATGGCACAAAGGGTAAGGCTGTGGCGGCGGCTGTGTACAGGCTGGTGTTGTGTTCGTAGTGACTGGAGATGATGACTTTTCGCCACTCACTGGTATTCTCTAGAGCTCCTCAAGATGCCTAGATATTTTTTTCCGGGAACAATTACTCACCAGCAATTAATATAACCATTCGTTCAACATACCGAGTAATTCGAAGAAGCTGAGAATTGTCTACAGGACCATGAGGAGGCTGTGAAGGATTTATGGCTCATGGCAGAGACTGTGAGGTATTTGTGTCTTTAAGATGAATAGTAAGTACTGTATCTCGGAAGAGCTTCTTCCATGACCCACAGATTTCTCAAAGCTTCTACCACAATCCACAGATCTTTCGCAACCTCTCCCATAACCCACACATCAACGGATGAAGGGAGGCCGTGATACATCTGGAAACAATGACATCCAATTCATGGACTTGGATGTGAAAAAATGATCTGCAGGTCATGTCACAGGCTGTGAAGGACCTGTTTGAAGAGAGAGAGAGAGAGAGAGAGAGAGAGAGAGAGAGAGAGAGAGAGAGAGAGAGAGAGAGAGAGAGAGAGAGAGAGAGAGAGAGAGAGAGAGATGATGTCTAACTTGCTGAGGAAGCCGTAAAGGACGTGTGGGAGATGTTAGAGGCTGGGAAGGACGTGTGTGTCGTGAAGGACGCAGTAAAGTATTTGTAGTCTATGAGAATGGAAGTGAAGGCTCAAGGAGTCATGGGAGGAATTATGAAGGATCTGTGTGTCTGTAAGATGACTACTGGCTAACTGACTTATTGTGAGGTGCAGGCCGGTAATTGTATGTATCAGAACCACTTATACGTCCACCCCACAAAATGAAGCTCAGTGCTAACTAAGCCATGGGCAGTTGTGTGTTGTCTTCACACAATGGTATTCTTTTCTCAGCTAGAGATATTCAGTTGCTCTCTCCAGGAAGAATTATTCAGTTGTTATTATCAATGTTATACGTACTGATTCTATATATTAAATAATAATCTTAAAAAAAAAGTATATGTAGATCATAAGAGGTTGATGATTTGTGGATCATGAAAAGGTCGTGAAAAAAAAAACCCCAAAAAATCTGAAGCTGATGAAGAGAGGCAGCAGCAAGGTGCTCAGGTTGAGAATGAGACTGAGTCTAATGAGAGTGACCATATACAGCTTCATACTAAGCCTGAACATTTACTTGAAGATGAGCCAAGTGCTATATACCATTCTCCCATTTGCCCTCTCAGGCGTAGCCGCCCACGTGGAGTACCAGACTTCTACACACCATCAAAAACGCATATGGCAGCGTCTTGCCAAGTCAGAACTAAGGCAATGTTCTACACATGTGTAATTGTTACTATATGATAATGACTATCACAGATAAACAACTACTGATAAGATTCTATTATTTTACCCGTGCAGCAGCCAAAAGACACGGGACCAAGACCATCTACTATGCAATCAACTGGTGACAAAGCTGACTGTCGGGCCTGCTATAGTGCCTCTTTGAATAAGAAAAGGCCTTTTCCTCCTGAGGCCGCACAACTGTCTCCCTTGCATGCCTCGGAATCGTCAACAACTCTACCTGTAAAGATTGCCCCATCTGCAGAACAGTGATAGCATCTTTCAGAGGCTCGTATGAACTTTTAGTCATTGTACACCGTACAGTAATATGTACTCTGAGTGATTCTGCTGAAATAATCAGATGTCAGATTTCATAGTGTCATCAATAAAGTTTACAAGTATGAAGTACAATTTTATTTCCATGTCTTTGACCAAATCTATTAAAAAAATATTTAGGATATTCCTGAAGTTTACCTGGTGACAATTTCGAAACGAACTTATCACTATAAACGTGTTTCCAAGTATGATTCATAATATTACTCACGATGTTATTTCTAAGCCAATGTTCAGACTGGGAGAAAGGTTCGTGGGAAACAAGTTCGCAGTGTTTCAAACCTATTTTCACGTATCTGTTACCCAAAACTTAACACGAACTAGTTAACAGGTACCACTTTCCTCTTCCCGCTCCGACCATCACACGGCCGCCGCTTAAGACTTACAACTGAACCGCATTTTCCTGGTTGAATATTTTTACTGTATACTCTTGCCAGTGCCACACTCAGCCAATACTACGTTCAAGTGGGGAGGTTTGTACTTAACGATAAATCAACCAAAGATATTGAACGTATTGGTCATCTTACAAACAAATTTTTCACAGTCTCTTCCATGATTTCCTTACTATTTTTCTGTCTTCCATTAACTACAGATCCTACACAGCCTCTCCCATCACAAGTAGATCTCTTTCAACACAGCCTCTCCCATGATCCACAGATCCTTCACAGCCTCTTTCATGACCCACAGATCCTTCACAGCCTCTTTCATGACCCACAGATCCTTCACAGCCTCTTTCATGACCCACAGATCCTTCACAGCCTCTTTCATGACCCACAGATCCTTCACAGCCTCTTTCATGACCCACAGATCCTTCACAGCCTCTTTCATGACCCACAGATCCTTCACAGCATCTTTCATGACCCACAGATCCTTCAAAGCCTCTTTCATGACCCACAGATCCTTCATAGCCTCTTCCATGACACACTGATACTTCATAGTCTCTCCCATGACCCATAGAGCCTTCACAACCTCATTCATGACTTAGAAATCCTTCGAAGCCTCTCTCATGATCCACGTATCCTTTACAGTTTTTCTACGGATTATTTTTTTTTTCACGACCTTCCCTTGATCCACAAATTTTTGAACCACACATACTTTTTGAAATTATCATTTAATATATAGAATCAGTAATCATTAATAATTACAACTGAATAATTCTTCCTGGAGAGAGGAACTGGATATCTCTAGCTGAGAAAAAAATACCATTGTGTGAAGACAACACACAACTGCCCATTGCTTAATTAGCACTGAGCTTCAATTTGTGGGGTGGACGTAAAAGTGGTCCTGATACATACAATTACCGGCCTGCACCTCACAATAAATCAGTTAGCCAGTAGTCATCTTACAGACACACAGATCCTTCATAATTCCTCCCATGACTCCTTGAGCCTTCACTTCCATTCTCATAGACTACAAATAATTTACTGCGTCCTTCACGACACACACGTCCTTCCCAGCCTCTAACATCTCTCACACGTCCTTTACGGCTTCCTCAGCAAGTTAGACATCATTCAGTCTCTCTCTCTCTCTCTCTCTCTCTCTCTCTCTCTCTCTCTCTCTCTCTCTTCAAACAGGTCCTTCACAGCCTGTGACATGACCTGCAGATCATTTTTTCACATCCAAGTCCATGAATTGGATGTCATTGTTTCCAGATGTATCACGGCCTCCCTTCATCCGTTGATGTGTGGGTTATGGGAGAGGTTGCGAAAGATCTGTGGATTGTGGTAGAAGCTTTGAGAAATCTGTGGGTCATGGAAGAAGCTCTTCCGAGATACAGTACTTACTATTCATCTTAAAGACACAAATACCTCACAGTCTCTGCCATGAGCCATAAATCCTTCACAGCCTCCCTCATGGTCCTGTAGACAATTCTCAGCTTCTTCGAATTACTCGGTATGTTGAACGAATGGTTATATTAATTGCTGGTGAGTAATTGTTCCCGGAAAAAAATATCTAGGCATCTTGAGGAGCTCTAGAGAATACCAGTGAGTGGCGAAAAGTCATCATCTCCAGTCACTACGAACACAACACCAGCCTGTACACAGCCGCCGCCACAGCCTTACCCTTTGTGCCATTTTGCTGGCTGGTTTTGTATGCAGAGCAGCGCCACGCTCTGCCAGGTATACATACACGGCCTGTACTTAACAATAGACAAGACAAAGTCACACATAGCATAGCATCTTACAGGCACACTCATCTACAACTTCTCTCTTAACTTGACTCCCTGATCCCTCACAGCCTCTGATACAACCCGCAGAGCCTTCATGATCCACAAATCATTCATAGCCTCTTTAATCGCCCGTAAATTTTTCACAACCTGTTTCACGACACACACTCTCCATTATTTGTGTTTCTCTTGGTCAATACAACCTTCAAATTATTTCCTCTGACTCACCGTCTCTTTCATAAACCACAAATCCTTCACAGCCTCTCCCATGACCTGCAGATCTTTCCACAGCCTCTCTCGTGACTTACAGTTATATCCAGAGCCTTTCATGTCACCTAAATATCCTTCACAGTCTCTCCTACGACCTACACTTTCTTCACAGCCTCTTCCTTGACCCACAAATCTCTTCAATCTTCATTCTTAAGTTTTTCACTCTCTCTTTTATGATTTACTGATCCTTCACAGCCTTTCCCATGACCCACACTTTTTTCACTGCCTCTCGGATGACACACCTACCCTTCACGGCTTTTACATTTTCGCGGTAACGGTGAGTCTGATTCAATGTCCACGTCTCCTGCAAGCCTTTCATCTTTCCTCAACAATGAATTTCCTACAAAGAGAAATTTTTACTCAACCACGTCCAAACACGGCGCAATTATGTCACGAGCACTTAGGGAAACAAGATAAGACAAACACTACCTAACACAAGCTACTGTTGTCAAGTGGTCTTTGTCAGGCACAGCATTCCTGAACCTGCACTGTCATGGTTTGGTTAGCGGGGAGGAAAGCAGCGAGTATAGCGTCGATGGCCTGTGACCCGCCGACCTGAGCTTAGGTCAAGGAAAATCCACCTAATACAGCCTTTTATCTCACATACCTGCTCTAGATGCTGTTCGTTCATTGAGTTGCTATAGCTTCTGCATAGCAACTCTTAGAAAACATTACCGTTATAACATTAGTGATTCGGCGACTGTGTGATTCGTTATAATGATACACAAGACCCCAGATATAACAGTGAAGTGAGGGATTTAAGTTATGCTATTTTTGTTGTCTTCATCTACGTCCTCATCGTGCAAGATCCTTCATTCACAGCCTCTCTCATTCTCATTCTCATTCTTCACAGGGTCAGATGACATTTTAACTATTGAAAATAATACAATTGTAATTTTCGAGTCGACTTGAATAATATTTACGGAATATATCACTCGGTGTATAGAACGAATAGTTAAAGCATTAATAATTCCAGGTGGATAACAATTATTTGTGGAAGGAAAATAAGTGAATTTCTATTGTGGAGCAACAAAGAATACCGGAGTATGTCGAAAAGTTACCTTCTTTGGTCAACACACACACACACACACACACACACACACACACACACACACACACACACACACACACACACACACACACACACACACACACACACACACACACACACACACACACACACACACACACACACACACACACACACACACACACACACACGAAAAGTTTTGGATGCCATGTCAGATTTTCTTAAATTGTGGGTGACTGGTCTGTACTTAACAATGAATCGACCAAAAATACAGCATGTAGTGATGTTAGAGGCATTGTAATCCTTCACACCTTCTCCCATAACACGTCTATTTTTTCCTTCACAGCTTCTCCCATAACACGACTATATGATCCTTCTTCACAACCTCTCTTATAACATGACTTTCTGATCTTTCACATCTTACCCTATGGCCAACAAATCCTGCACAGCCTCTTCTACCACTCATAAATCTATCATAGCCCTTCTTCGTAAATGACATTACCACCACCATCATTGTGAGCTTCTGACTACTGACTCCATCAATCTCCTACATTTAACTCTGCCAGCTTTCCATGTGTTCCTCTGCTCAGTTCTTTCTCAACGCCATCTTCGTTTATCATCTCATTACGTCACATCACACAACATTAAGTCTGTCTGGAGTTCCGGCGTCACTTGATGTGTTGGGTGCTCTGATCTACAGTACGCACTACGCAGCATCGTTACGTTACTGAGCGAATGTAGGGCCGATCAGATGCCTCCCATAAGTCTTTTATTCCATTTTCATTCTTTGTTAATTTTTTTTTTATTTCTGTTCGCTCTAAGGTCTCTTTACCGCACCGAGAATAAGGATGAACAAAATCAGCCGCTCAGACACTTAAATTACTATCTCAGTGTAGTTCTGTCTGCTCATACTTTTGAGATATAAATTTTTCTTAGCGAGTTTCCAAGCTTCTGTATTGCTTCTGTATTACGTGGCATGCCTTCCTGTTTAAGTTAGATGACCTGTATGACTTCCCGCATGCCTATCTTTGTGTCATTGTTAGGTCAATTGCAGATGCGACAAAATTGACAGATGAAAATTATGATCGTAAATGTTTTCAGCGCAAATGTGCAGTGCGAACATTTCATCAAAACTCAAGTTGAATGTGAGTTGGGAATGATGTAAGGGTCTATTTAGTCTCCAAGAATACGAGGGACAAAAAAAAAAAAAATCTTATGACTCGATTTCAGAACGTAGCAGCCACCTTTGAATTTACATAGGAGGGCTGATGTGGGAATAAATGAATAAACAAACAAATAAACATATAAATGAATACACAAATAAATGAAAATAATCAACCTGTAGGATATTATGACACAACGAAGTGCATGTCCAAGGGAAGAAATATGATGGAGAGAATATCTGAAGCGTTCCTACTCAGGAGAGGCATTGCTTTGGTGGACCAAGGGATAAATGGTTCTCCTTAAGCTATCAAATGGCCCTCAAAAATGCCAGGTCGTCATTATAACTAATATATAAATGCAATATACCATGCTCATTTATTGATCTCTATATATTTTCACCTAAAGTCATAAGGTAAATTCAATGTATATTAGTATTTCTACAACTACACCTTCCTGAAGAGAGGTAATGTAGCACTAAATCTTATTATCAATACTATTAATAATATCCTATCCTCTTACATGACTATGAAGGGATAAGATTCAATTGATGATTTCCAAACCTATGAAAAAGCTAAATGAAAAAAAAAAAAATCATTCCTTCATATAATCGCTTATTTTATATCTTCCTCAGCGTTGAGTCTATCATATTCCACACTTTTTCATCTTGTATTCCTTCATCCTTCACATTACATTTCTACCACATACAATCTTACAATCTCCTACTCTCCTTCCTCAAACTAACCATTAATCTCCTTCAATCTAGCCTCTAACCTCAATCCTTAAATCCTTTCTCATAGTTCACCTTGTTGCTACACACATCGAATTAAAGGCCACATAATCTGACGAGGACGAGGCACCGGGGGTCGAGGTGGCTAAGCCTTTACTGCGTCACGATATCAAGAAGTATATCACAGGTGCGAGATAAGGATTGCCGTTGATTAGGCTAAGATAAAGAGCGCTTATGTGTCACCTGGGAATGCCAAACACGGGGAATGAGTGAGTGGGAACGTGTGGAGAGTGGTGATACGAGGAACGAGGTAATAAACACAGTGAGAGGGACGAGTGGGTAAGGATAGTGAGAGGGACGAGTTGATAAGGTTAATGAGAGGGACGAGGTTATAAGGGCAGTGAGAGGACGAGTTTATGAGTGACAGGGACGAGTTTATAAGGGCAGTGAAAGGACGAGTTTATGAGGACGAGTTGATAAGGATAGTGAGAGGAGCGAGTTTATAAGGGAAGTGAGAGGACGAGTTTATGAGGACGGTGAGAGGGACGAGGTGATAAGGGAAGTGAAAGAACGAGTTTATGAGTGAGAGGGACGAGTTGATAAGGACAGTGAGATGGACGAGTTTATAAGGGCGGTGAGAGGACGAGTTTATGAGTGACAGGGACGAGTTTATAAGGCCAGTAAGAAGGACGAGTTTATAAGGGCAGTGAGAGGACGAGTTTATGAGTGAGAGGGACGAGTTTATAAGGACAGTAGGAAGGACGAGTTTATGAGTGAGAGGGACGAGTTTATAAGGGCAGTGAGAGGGACGAGTTTAAAAGGACAGTGAGAGGGACGAGTTTATAAAGACAGTGAGAGGAACGAGTTTATAAGGACAGTGAGAGGGACGAGTTTATAAAGATAGTGAGAGGGACGAGTTTATAAGGACAGTGAGAGGGACGAGTTTATAAGGACAGTGAGAGGGACGAGTTTATAAGGACAGTGAGAGGGACGAGTTTATAAAGACAGTGAGAGGGACGAGTTTATAAGGGCAGTGAGAGGGACGAGTTTATAAGGACAGTGAGAGGGACGAGTTTATAAGGACAGTGAGAGGGACGAGTTTAAAAGGACAGTGAGAGGGACGAGTTGATAAGGGTAGTGAGAGGGACGAGTTGATAAGGAAAGTGAGAGGGACGAGTTTATAAAGACAGCGAGAGGGAAAGTAAGAGGGACGAGTTTATAAGGACAGTGAGAGGGACGACTTTATAAGAACAGCGAGAGGGAAAGTAAGAGGGACGAGTTTATAAGGAAAGTGAGAGGGACGAGTTTATGAGTGAGAGGGAGAGAGAGAGAGAGAAAGGGAAAGTGAGAGAGAGAAACCAGTAAGCGTTGTCAGAGGGATAAATTTACGAAGAGATTGCGAAGGATGAGTTTAGAAAAGGATGGAGTGGGAACGCGTGAGAGGGTGAAGCTGCTAATGCTGATAGGAAGGGACGCAAGGGTCTTTTTAAATATATATACATTTTTTTTTTTTTTTGTTACACGGACTGATTTGCTTTTCTTGGACATTCCTGGCGGAGATCAATATCAGAGTGAGCACGCAAGACAATTTTGTTATAATGTTAAGGATTCTTGGCATGTTCTTATATTGTGTGTGGGGAGAGAGAGAGAGAGAGAGAGAGAGAGAGAGAGAGAGAGAGAGAGAGAGAGAGAGAGAGAGAGAGAGAGAGAGAGAGAGAGAGAGAGAGAGAGAGAGAGAGAGAGAGAGAGAACTCATATACTAAGAGATAGATAGAAATAAATAGTTAAGTAGATAAAAAGATATACTGATGTCCAAATAGAGATCAATAGATAGATAAATAGATAGACAAATAAATAAGTTTGTAGTTAGGTAGTAGGTAAATAGATAGATAGATAGATAGATAGATAGATAGATAGACAGGCACATAGATAGGGAAAAAGAGACTAATAAAGAGATAGATATAGACATACACAGACAAACTCAAACAATAAGTATGTAGTAAGGTAGGTAGATAGATAGATATATAGATAGAGAGATAGATTGATAGACAGACAGACATACATACAGACAGACAGACAGGCAGACAGGGACATACACACACAAACCCAAACAAAGAGACACACACAGACAAACAGACAGACAGACATAGAGGAAATGGTGCAATTGTTCCCACGCGTCCCACACACACAATGCAGGGCCACCATTTGCCGCGGCTTGGTTGGCTGGTGGTCAGCGGTCAGGGCCATGGATGAGGTGAGGAGCCGCCGGGTACCAACAAAATGGCGGGCGCGACAGCAGGTATTGAACAGGACCTCAGTGCAATGTTAATTTTAGAGTTTTACACATAAACTCCGCGCGCGTGTGTGTCTTTCCCCGCCATTTGTCTGCCTTCCAGTGTTCTTTGTCTATTTGTCTGTCTCCTCTTTTACCTCCGTCTTGGTATTTGTCTACTTCTTTACTCGGCTATTTCTTTTTTTTCCTTATCTATTCTTTAGTGGGTACCTGTATTTGGTTGTATTATTTCCACTTCTCTTCTGTCTGTGCCTCTGTTCGCCAGTCTGGGCTTCTGTATGTATGTTTACTTTACTTTTTTTTGTGTGCGTGTGTATATCTCTGTCCGTCTCGCTATAACTTTACTATCTTTCTGTCTGTCTTCATGCAAGTCTCTATCTATACATGTCTCATCCTGCTTTCATGTCTGCTTGAGTTTCTCTTTTTAATGCATTGTCTGTCTATTATTCCGTCTTTCTTCTTTCTATTACTGGTAGCATGCTAGTTCGTCTTTCTTCCTGGTACATTAGTCTTGATTCTTTCTTTCCATATGTCTAAGTTTATGTCCGGTTCTGTCTATGTCTAATAAGCTTTCAATCTATATTACGCTTTTCCAACTTAATCATGTTATTTGTCGAACACACACACTCACACACAGACACACACTCACACACACACACACACACACACACACACACACACACACACACACACACACACACACACACACACACACACACTCTCTCTCTCTCTCTCTCTCTCTCTCTCTCTCTCTGTCTCTTCTTTTCTGTTCTCTTCTATCCTTTTGTCTCCTTTTCTTTATCCTTCTCTCTCTCTCTCTCTCTCTCTCTCTCTCTCTCTCTCTCTCTCTCTCTCTCTCTCTCTCTCTCTCTCTCTCATTCTCTCCTTAACACACACCCAGTCTGTCTGTCTGTCTGTCTGTCTGTCTGTCTGTCTCTCTCTCTCTCTCTCTCTCTCTCTCTCTCTCTCTCTCTCTCTCTCTCTCCAGGCCCCTCCATAGAGTCAGCGACAGAAACACGACACGGGTTTAGGGTAACAAGGTGCTCGAGATAACCAGGGGGACGATAGCAGGCAACGCACACCTAGAAAAAGTAGTAAGAAGGAGAGAGAAGAGCACTTAGGACACGATATTACAAGGCGCGGCATCTGTGTAACTAACGGAGACGTAAGTGAACAGCCAAGATTCTGCTTTTATCTTTGGTCATGACAAGGCACGTACAAAAAGCTGTGGCCATCGGTAATCTACTTGGTTTATATACTAGGACTACTTAAAATGTACAAATGCACTTAGTATGTGGGTAATGGAGAAATTTGACGAGGTAAACTGCCATGGGGTGAAAAGTTAATCTAAGAATCTTGTATACACTAACATTAACCCCTTCAGTACCATGACACGTTTTCATATTTATTCTGCTGACTATTTGGTGATTTTATACAGCTACAGAAACTTATGTGGGAATTGAAATAGTGAAGACTCTGGCTATTAATCTTCAAGCTTCCATAGACCCTTCCTAATGCTTGTAAGATTGTCTAATAATACTCAAAATTCATGGTAAAAATACGTCCCAGTACTGAAGGAGTTAAGACTACTTGAAATGTACACTCAGGATATAGATAATGAAGGAAGTCAACTGGATACACTGTCTCGTCCTTCAGATGCTTACAGAGACGTTATAAGCCATCGACTTAGAAAAAAAAACACACCTTAAAATGAGTAAAAATGTACACCTGGAGCATAGTATAGGTGATGAAGGGCCACCTGGGTATGTGTGAAGAAGAAATCCGTCATAGCCCACCATCCCTAAGACATCTAGAGGGACGTGGTTTATAGGCTGGTGGTGCAGGTCGTCACACCAAAAAGCAGCTCGTCACACCTCTTGCCATTCCACTTTCACAGAACAACTTTTTAATATAAACTGCGTATTCCATCCTCTCATTGTCGTTATATTTTCATCATTCACATTATACCTACCACGGTTCTATGTATGTCACTCTCGCTACTTAGTAAAAAAAAAAAAAAAAAAAAAAAACAACAACAACACTATGACTAAGTAATATATCAATTAAACAATCCATAAAACATAAATATGTGTACTCATAATATCCTCATCGTAGCATCATATATATACGTAGACCAGCCTTACAGTGACTTGAGGCAATACTCCTCTGCTTATGGGAGAAATTGGGGCCATCAAATCCTACACTTATCTTCTCAAACACCTTGCAGAAAGAGTTGAGAGGCGTCCCTTTTACCATTCTGGGTTGGTTATGGTGGGCACCGAGCCGGGACAACAATTACTCCACCTGGGACACTAAAGGGCCATGTGGTGCTGGTGGTCTGTCTGTACCGGCATCTGTGACAACCCGGGTCATGGCAGGGTGCCGGCGACTATACGAAGCTTTGACCACATTATGACTTACGTGGGGCAACTTAGGTCACCTGGGTCTCGTTTTGTATCTGAAGGGAGCAGTCGATACTTTATCTGACTCATTTGAGACCCTACTTGGATCTGAAGGGACACATGGAGCTCTATGGGACTTAGAAAAGACACCCTGGGCTCGCATTATTTGTCACAGAGAAGGCACCCGGGGGTTTTCCTGGCTCAAAGAGACACCCGTGGCTCTTCCTGGCTCAGATATGACACTCGAGGCTCTTCCTGGCTCAGATATGATACCTGGGGCTCTTTCTGGCTGAGATACAACACCCGGGGTTTTTCCTGGGTCAAAGGAGACACCCGGGCCTCTTCCTGGCTCAGATATAATACCTGGGGCTCTTTCTGGCTCAGATACGACACCCGGGCTTCTTCCTGGGTCAAAGGAGACACTCGGGGTTCTTCCTGGGTCAGATATGACACCCAGTGGTCTTCCTCGGTCAGATATAACACCTGGGGCTCTTCCTGGCTCAGAGGGGACACCCGGGGCTTTCCCTGACTCAGAGGAGACACCCCCGGGGCTCTTTCTGGCTCAGAGGAGACACCCGGGGCTTTCCTTGACTCAGAGGAGACACCCCGGGGCTCTTCCTGGCTCAGAGGAGACACCCGGGTGTCTTCCTGGCTCAGAGGAGACACCCGGGGCTCTTCTTGGCTCAGAAGAGACCCCCGGGGTTCTTCCTGGCTAAGAGGAGACACCCGGGGTTTTTCCTGACTCAGAAGAGACACCTGGGTGTCTTCCTAGCTCAGAGGAGACACCCGGGGCTCTTCTTGGCTTAAAGGAGACACCCGGGGCTTTTTCTGACTCAGAAGAGACACCTAGGGGTCTTCCTGGCTCAGAGGAGACACCCGGGGCTTTCCTTGACTCAGAGGAGACACCCCCGGGGCTCTTCCTGGCTCAGAGTGGACACTCGGGGGTCTTCTGGCTCAGAGGAGACACCCAGGGGTCTTCCTGGCTCAGATATGACATTCAGGGCTCTTCTTAGGAAAGAACAAATAGTTTTTTACATTAGTTCAGCCAAAGGTACTAAAGAGTATATAAACAAAGTAAGCCCGCATATAATATGACTCTCCTCCTCCTCCAAAGAAATGTGTAATGTAAAATAAACAGTAAATAAAAGGTAATGACAAGCAAAATTTTTTTTTTAATTAAATAAAAGTTGGCCAATTTGATCATGTGTCTCTTAACATTCCTCATTTCAAGCCTCTCAATTCGTATGAAAGAGGTAAAAGATGAACACTAAGGAAATTCTAGAAGGGATGAAAGAGTGAAGATTCTGGTTAACTCTTGCTTCAGGGAGGTGGACAGAACAGGGATGAGAGTAGGTAGAAAACAAAGCCACTGGATAAAATGAGCCATATATTTAGCAAGTTCAGGAGAGTAGTGGCCATTGAAGTATAAGTAGATGATGGTAAAATATGCAATATTACAACGAGTTCTATTTAGCTATAATGGGCACCTGGAGATCTATTTAGGGGCAAGATAGGGACACTTGCGGCCGTATATGGCTCAAAGATAATGCTTGAAGGTGTAACTGGTTTATAGAGTCACGTTGTATTTAATTTTGGGCAAGATAGAGAAACCTGTAGCTTCACCTGACTGAAGAGGGCAACCTGGGCTCTACTAGGCTCATAGGCTTAAAGAGAACTTCTGGGGGTTTTCTTGGATCAGAGGGAACGCATGACTCGACGTGACTCAGAGTGTAAATATTAGGATGTAACTGGTGGGAGCTGTTTCTTAACCTCGGGTGCTGGAATCAATCTCAGTGAGTGTGAATGCTGTGAAATTCTGTGTACAACAATGTCAGCGTTCCTCAGAAGGGATTCTTTTGACAATAGTGCACTTTTTATGCGATAAACTTAATGTATTGTCTTCGTCTATAGTAACATCCTCAACATTTTGTCATGACCAAATGGAGGATCAAAATGAATCATGGAGGAGGCAGTAGACACCTGCCGAAACGATAATTACTCCCAGTGAGGTCTAATAGCACTGGTTCAGTGGGTGCTGTGAATTTATCATTGAAGCCACCTGTGACCTCACTGAACGTTTCCCTTTGTGTCTCACAACACAAGGTGGCAGTTACAGCCTGCCGTTTAAAGACAACTCTCTTCCTTTACACAAAACTACATGCACCTCGCTACATATACATTCTTCAAGCAAAATAAGAAAAAACAAGAAGATATAATAAAAAAAGTTGATGACTCCTACTATCATCCTGGAAATAAATTTTTGGTTACCTATTTAGCTTGTTCAAGGCCCGGCACCTCAGTGGGCTTTATTTTTTTTTACTATTCACAATTTTTGTTGGCCTTGGCCGTTTCTCACTCTTACATAAAAGAAAAAATGCAGTGCTTCACATTACGTAATATTGCAGTATTATTGTAATAACTATAGACAGATGTTAGCCAGAGTTAGATGCTAAAATTGGAAAGGATTAAGAAACACTGGTTTAGAGGAAACATGATACTCTAGATCAAGTAGAGGCACTTAAGCATTATCTGACCCAGATTAGGAAACATAGAACTCTATTTGATTCAGAAAATACACTTAATGCTTTATCTAATTCATAAATCATCTCCGGAGCTCTATGTAGCTAAGAAGACACCTTGGGCTCTACTTAAAGAGAACACTAGCTTTATTTGGCCAAAATAAAAACATAACATACTCTCATTTGACGTAACAGAGACACTTTCAGATTCTACCTGGCTCAGAGAGACACCTGGGACTTCACCTTGGTTAGAGGAAACATTTGAGATAAAAAAAAAAAAAACACACCTGAGTTAATGTACTGATCTACAAAGACACCTGGAGCTGGATTAAGGTTAGATAGGAGTGGTTGGAGCTGTAATTTAGTTACAATGTTCACCTGGAGTTGTTCCTGGCTGAGAGCGGACAGTTAAAACTATATTTAGGCCAGAGAGGGACAGCTGGAGGTCTCTTTACGCAAGGGTGCTCATTTAGAGTTCTGTTTGGCTGAGAGAGAACACTCGGGGTCTGCTTGGATGAAATGGAACTCTTTGAACACTTTTAGGCTAAAAAAATCTTGAGTACAAGAGGACACCTGGCCTATTTGGACTAGACATGACTATTTGCGCCTCTATCTCTCTTAAAGACGGAACATGTGTACATCTCAGCCTATAATATAACGCAGCAACGAGCAGGACACTACTTGGTTCAGAGTGAGGCACCTGCAGTTGGTATTTGAGGGTATCAATTTTTTTTTTTACAAGATGCGGATTTACAGTCCTCTCAAAATGTACACACTTTGCAGCCACAACAACCAGTGCTGCGACAGAGAACATTATGGCCTCAGAAGTTAATCAATAGCAGCTCGTGAAATATACCTGATCGCTAAAGGATCTAACAAAATGTGGGAGATGACGAGGCTCTTATCTTCGAGGCTCACTTATCTGACAAGTGGGACAAGTGATAGCTGTTCTGAGAAATGACACAATGGCTAAACATGGCAGGCGACTTTCATCTTGCAGCTTATTGAGTCAACTAAGAATTGTTTCATTATATCCTGTAAATATGGTCATGAGGGATATATATATATATATATATATATATATATATATATATATATATATATATATATATATATATATATAATATCAAATTTACTTTTTTCATGAGATGTTCTTCACTAGTTCAGTAAACACGAGGGCTGATGCAAAGTAACAATCACAGAACGGTCAAGAGTTGGTACTTCTGGCTGAATTTTTTCATCCAGTGGGGACAAAATATGACTGCTACTCACCATTGCCTTATTTGTCTTTAGGTTTTCAGTATTTTTCTTACTTAGAAAGCCGCTACGTGCACAAATAGTAATGCACACACAAGACGACCCTTCTTTCTAGTTATGTGAAATTAAGCAGTAATGAATGAAAGATTCGTAATGATCTGTTTCCTTGTTTGTTTTTCTTAAAAGATCACAAGTCAACTTAATAATAATGAACATTAAAAATCTAATCACTAAACAGGCATAATTACAGAGGAGTCATGGGTGTGCTTCCGCCTTACACTCAGTTGCTGCTACGGGTAGTTCCGCGGGTCGGCTGATAGATACATGATAAGATACAATTATCAGCTCCTCTGTGTTGTTGTCCTGACTGTGTGCACCTGCTCCCACCCACCCACACTAGTGACTTAGTTCCCTTCCTTTGCGTCTTCTATGGTTATTCGCTTTCTTCGTCATCTTATGGAAAAACAAAACCAATATTCATGAAACTCTAGAGATCAAGATTTTTTGACATTCGGTAATCAGGAAAATATTTTGTTAAAACAAATAGATAGCTTTTCCCCCGAGGTCTTTCTTAAACTCTTCATTGCTAGTAGTGTGCTTGTGGAGGTTTGTTTCTTGTTCTTCATCAAATGAAAGGCACTAAGCAATATACGAGTGTGAATGAATGAATGAGTGAATGAATTTATTTAGTAGCTCAAACTATATAAAAGTATGGAGCTCAGCTCTAATTCACATTTCAAATATAACAATAAAGAAAGAATTACCTTACACATTCAGTACTTATCTAAACATATTCAATACTAATTTAAAAAAACAGAGACAGAATTTGAAAAAACCTTCACATTTGTGTTTTGCATCAACAAAATATATTTAAAGTAAGTTGGCCTATACGTAAAATACTCTGACAAATACGTATCCCTTAATCTCACGATGTCCCTATTGGTGCAGTCAAAGAGAACATGGTATTCATCACCAACAACACCCACACCACATTTACAGCAAAGTCGGTTCTCTCTACTAATACTATGATGTCTACTAACATTAACAGGCAACTTATTATTAAGAGTTCTCAGCTTTGTTAATAATATGGGGCTAGTCTTCTGCAGTTTTACAATATAACATTCCATACCGTAATGTAATTTAAACATCCTATAATAATTACATAAAGACTTTGTTGCACGGTTACTTCGCCAAGTTGTTATCCACTGGTCGCTCAATCGTAACTGCACAGGTTTTATAACCCACGTAACATTAGGAACATCTTGTAATAACCATAATCATGACATGCCACATTCATTGCTGATATTTTTGATACAGGCTATAAACACTGATACATTATAAAACATAATTTAGAGTCTTTACCTGAAATCATTTTAGCCCAATACCCAATCATTTTACATTTTATATGAATAATAAGTGGAAATACACCAAGTTCTCCATAAACCATATCATTGCAAGTATTTTTGTGAACAAACAATATTTGCTTACAGAATTTTAAGTGCAGCAGTTCTACTTTTCTAAATATATAATGTCCTCATATTTCACATGAATAAGTCAGTATTGGCAATACTATAGTATTAAACAAACCAATTTGCATATCAACTGGTATGTAATACAATTGCAGAGATGCGTTAACAAACATTACTGTAATATTCGTGTGTTCGCGGCATCTCTACGCTTATAGCTTCACCAATCTCTGCCAGGCCCGACATTACAGGTGGATCAGGTCTTCAGAAATGCCGAGAGAGAGAGAGAGAGAGAGAGAGAGAGAGAGAGAGAGAGAGAGAGAGAGAGAGAGAGAGAGAGAGAGAGAGAGAGAGAGAGAGAGAGAGAGAGAGAGAGAGAGAGAGAGAGAGAGAGAGAGGAGTCCTTTCATTTAACCCGCAGCAGCCAAGTGTCTTCGCTACTCAGGTCAACCACCAACTTATAACTCACAGGTCACACTCTTGCTCTTAATTATGTAAATACTTTCAAGTATATTTTCATTCATTAGTAGTTGCTACGCCACAAATATTTATCAGATTTTTGAGTGTTGGAATGAAGCGAAAAGCTAAACACTCTATTCCATAATATGACTCAACCTTATATACGAGTACTTCTGATACATTTTACAGAGTGACAAGGAAGGAAAGTAATTCGTAAATGTGTGAGTTGTCTGGAGTGGCTGTTGCTATCTTAGATCACATAATTACGTCACCACTTCATGTCCCGGTAGCGCCTATCTCTATGAGTCGGGTATTTGTGTTGCCTCTTAACCTTGTTTTCAGACTTATCTTTTCTTTTGTTTATTTATTCAATTAAAAGAAAAAGAAAGCTAGTGAATAGCTTTACAGGGGGCGCGCTACATTTCCTGTCACATTTCCTACAGGATACATCTATAAACTCAGCAGTTTTTAGAGTAGTGACATATTTCTTACAGCATATCTCCTACACACAGTAGGTGTAGGGAATATCCTGGGTTCTAAGTTACTGTGTAGGAAATGTGCTGGATAATTCTTCTTTGTGTAGGAAATTTGTGTAAGGCATGTGGCAGTACACCGATTATTGTGATTCCTTACAATTATACTGCCATATCTCCTACAGACACTACAAATGATGATACTCAAGGAGAATATGGATGTATATAACATAAAACTGTAGAAGCTATAAAGCATATTAATCAAAATGGAACGTTTTATTTCTCATTAAGATGGCTAAAACGTCTTACAAAGGCACTTTTAAATGAAAATCTCAAGCATGTCATCAATGTCAGTACGACTAATAGGTCATGTTGGAGGATTGCTGTAATTACCTGCTGCTGACACAAGGATTGTTACGCAATTTGCACAGATGGAAAGCTATGCTTGTTTCAGGGGCTGTGGTACAAAACATGCCGTCTGTCTGAACGGACATATAACAAGCTAGAGATGTACGCCTACATCGTGTGAAGAATGTGACAGTAGAGAAAATTGTGAGGAGATATGCTGTATCACTCTAAGATTTGTGATAGAACATATTTTTGAGTGTAGGAAATATGTCACTACTCTAAGATGGCTAAAGTTGTAAGAAATCTGCCCTGTTGAGTACTTAATTTTTGTTTAGAAAATGTGCTGGATACTTATTTTTTGTAGGAAATATGACCATCTGTGTGTAGGACATCTGGCAGCACTCCAATTATTGTAGATTTGTAGAAATGACTACACCCTCTTTACAAGTAAGCCTCCCCACTGAAGTATATTATTAAGCCTTCAGAAGACGAACTATTTACAAGATATGATGAGGCTAATCTAAAACAAGAACTCATCAACAGTAGGTTGTCATCATTGTGCAGAAATGTATGAATAAATCTAAGATCCTTCATAAAACCGTGTTCTAATTCCAGAAAGACAAGCAATGTTCTCAATCAATATAATTTTTTTCTCTTCTGAAGCTGAAACTTAGATCACCACATCCTGAACCTGCCTTCAGTACCATAGCTCTGTGCTGTGCGTGTCGTTGGAGTCAGGATGCACGGAAAAAAAGCCGAGAAAGAGAATAAAACAACGGATACTTATATGGTTAATATAATAAAGATAATTTTTAGTGGTCTACTGTTCATGGCAGACACCTAGCGGGTCACACGACAAAGCTTTGTTTCACTGCTCGCCGGTATTATTTCTTGGTGCATGAAAAATTGCAAATAGTAGGTACTCAATGGGCAATATATCAAGCAGGTTGTGAATTGAGCACGGCGTTATACAAAATGGGTAACTAACACTAAATTTAAAAAAAAACTGGAGACTGTATACTGAGGTTAGGTCGCCCAGATACCAGGACAGAAGACAGCTGAAGTGTGCTTTAGTATCTTTACTACACATTCGGATTTCTATTCTGCTGTCCCTACATCTGCTAGCAGGCCCATTGTTACTTATTAGGATGTTTTTACATGGAATCCAAAGAGACTTTAGATATTTGTTATTGCGATGTCATTTTTCAATCATAGAAGAGCGAGATATGGATCAACATTTGACAACTTACAGTGTTAAGCAATGGCTCTGACTATTAAAGAACTACCAATGTGAACAGGATTGAAGGTATATAGAGGCAGAATAATGGTGCACGTGCATTCCAAGACTTATTATCAGCTAAATCTCAATAATATTGCTGAAAAATATATATCAAACTCATTATTCCTACTATCTATGACAAAAAAGGGAAATAGATTTAAGTAGACCTAAAACAACATTACAGGAAATATTTCAAAAAGTTACACCAAATTTCATGAGTAATACTGTTGTTGCATGACAGACAAAACTGACTGACGGTAACTCAAAATGAACCCTATGTTAGATGATGGCAAACTGCTGTTGTACACTGCTGAACAGAATGTACCTGACGTAACCACCTTCAACTTCTGATAATTACAAACATTGCCGAAAAGGGATAATTTCTTAAACCTAAATAAAAAAAAAAAACTATTATGTTGATGCGTTGATGGACAACCTGCGAGAGGTGTTAAGAGGGCACGACCCAAGGCCTCACCCTCCTTGACAGCACACCACCACCACCACCACCACCACGCGCGGCCTCCATCAAGACAAACACGGACTCAACTTGATAGTTTCTTTCGACATCACAAGTCATGTATCCAACACAGGTAATTTTCTATCTTAGTCAAGCTGAGAAAAACAAAATGGAGTTTTCGTCACCTTAAATGTATATAGCTAAAAATGAAGTAGATGTGAGTATTTCTTGACGGTCATAAAAAGACAAACAAGCAAACACAGGAAAGAAAACATCATGACATAAATAAGATCACCAATATAGTACTTTAATTGAGAGGAAATTTCATTGTTTCGCTGCCATTGGTGATTTTGTAACATGCACCACGCCGTCAGAAGCTTCTCGCCCGTCTTGAACATGTACTCCTTCACAATTTCTTAGCTGAAAATAACAACAGCACACACGAACACATAGGTAAGGTTTAAGCTACTCATTGGATGCCCATGAATGTACAATTACAAAGGAGGTTGCCATGTTAAATGACCTGATGTGCTTTAAATGATGACTGGCTCTTTAGTTACCTAGTGTTATCATTATAAATATTTCTGATTAAAAAGACTGAAGCTATTCTAACTATCTATTTCTTCCATTCTTTTAGGAGGCACGGTGCCAAACACTGTTGGCTCTTCACCTGCAAGGTGAAGAGGTGTCCTACGCTCTGCTCCGGGCATGTTACATCTTCACGCCTCTTACTGGAGGCGAAATTCATCATCTTAGAGAGACGCAAAACTCAAAATGTATCTAACGTCAAAACACCTATTTTCGAAAGGGAACTGAAGCAGCCGCTGGTCCTTTACGTAAAACTGGAGCCGCGTAACCTAAAGGGAAATTTCATTGGTACTTTTCAATACTAACTCAAACTTCTAGACTGTCTTAATATCGTCAGTATCTATTTATTTACTTGTCCGCCACTATGGTGGAGAGGCAAAACACTTCGCACTTCAACGGTACATGCTACTCGTGTTTGTTTCTATAGATGATAAAATATTTGCTTGCCTATAAGTGAATGGAACGTATAGAAGTATTTTGATGGTAACTCGTGCTATCATTAATGAGATCATTACCAATATTTCAGCCTTGCCTTCAATCTTCAAGATGCTGAGCATAATCTACGTTGTTTGGACACTACTGACTTTCAACTCTTCATCATAAAGCAGCAAATTTGAATTGGTGTTGTTGCTACTGAACATCGATCTCCTTGAGCAGCTTTGCATATACCTTCTAGTATGGCTCAGGATGATGCCAGTGTTATTTCACAGGAATGGCGTTACATGAGGTGCCAAGAGAGACAACATTTTAGTTTATGATAAAGGAAATATTTTTGAAAGAAAGAACTGTCATTGAGTGGTTTGAAAATTCATAGGCAATTACAAGAGAAGCAAGTATTATTATCATGAGCAGGAAGAAAATAGTTCACTGTACTGGAGTAGATACCAAGACAAACTGACAGTGTTATAACGCTGCTTTCCACCCCACCAACTAATAGGAAAGAAAATTCCTAATCAGAAATAGAATAATTCTAGATCATTACGAGACGTCATTATATTAAAAACTTAGTTACAAACAACATAAAATAATGAATGTTTAAGATGAGGTGAAACCTACAGTATTTCAGGAAGCGAGATGTTTACAATGATGGCCAGGACGTCAACAAGATGCAAAATCATCTACAAGGAAAAGAAAACATTATGTAAGAGAATGGCATTTCATGAAACCTAAATTCTTAAAACTTTTTTGATAGAGTGTAGTGTTTAAGTTGTGAGGGCACGAGCCAACCTTACATAACCCAGCGCATCACCGCCGCCCCCTTCAAGACCAAGAACTGCAGCTGACGGTCTTTTTCATTAATATTTTAAGCTATGATGTCGACACAGTCTTTAGAATTTAGTCATACTGGGAGTATGAAAAATAGGTATTCGTCTAAGTGATGAAAGATTAAAATGTAGTAAATTCAAACTTGTTTGTTCATGAATATGGCGAGTAGGAAAGCAAACTGACAGCTAAATAATTATAGGCATAAATGCAACCAGTAATTCGACATGTTTGTATTTGTTAATTCTTTAGAATAAACTTTCAGATTTTAGTGTATTATCATCGCTGAAGTTATAAGGCAGTGGTTCCCAACCTTTTACTGAGCGACTACCACTTGCAGTACCGTACAGTCACCACGTGCACCTAGTTCCACAAAAACTCAGTTCCAGCAAATATCAATTTCATTCACAAGTAGAACACAAATGAACTAACAAGGAATATAACTCAGTTTAATGTGAGGGATGCATCTGTTTCTTCTCTACCAGCTGACCAATGCCAAATAATCTTGTGTAAAACAATAATATATTTTTTTGAGAAATTAGTCAGTTTAATTTAACAAAAAATCGCATATGATCCCGAGAGCGTTCATGTACCACCTGGAAGGCCTTCGCGTACCACAAGTTGGGAACCACTTTTCCAGGGACACAAACCACACCGTCAGCAGCCTCTCTTATTGTCCTTCTTTATTGTTTTTCAAAATACACACATAGACACACACACACACACACACACACACACACACACACACACACACACACACACACACACACACTGCTAAGCAGTGAAGTACTGGGCAATTCACGGTCTGGCCATAAAAATCTTATTTTCTACCGGGTTATTGGACCAGAAAATTTTCCTCTTGATCACAGGCTGTCTGGCAATCGTGTATCATATTTACACATTTCTGGTCCATGAAGCATGGTGTGGAGAGGGATTGTTTTTCCTTAGTGACAGCGCGGTGCCAAGCAGTGCTGGGCCTGTACGGCCATGTCCAGGTGACCTCCGTTCTACCATGGGCATCCTAAACCTCATTTCCTTTTATTCTTATTTACGGAAGACATAAGGATAGAAGAACTTAAAAAAAAAATAAGGCAAGCTAGAAACCATCAGGTCTTCCGTGGCAGTCACTGTATGAAACATGCTTACGTATTACCACTATCATCTCCTTCCATAAAAATTGTCTATCTTTTTTAGGCTTCCTGATGGTTCAACCCTAACAACCTGATCATTGGCTCCATTCCACTCATCTACCACTATATGAGCCAAAATTTCATCCTTCTTGAACCAAAATTTATTAAGTTTGAAGCCTTAGTCATTTTCCTTGCTGACTCTAATAGCCCTATATCCTTCCTGTAATATGAGAACCAGAGCTGCGCAGCATAGTCTAGATGAAATCTGACTAGTGTCAAATATAACTTAAATAATACTATGTGAATTACACTTTTAATATTGCTAGAAAATATTCCTAATACCTGGTTTCTTTACTTCTGGCCTTTGTGCACAGTTTTCTTAGGCAGAGATTAGAGCTAACTATCTCTCCTAAATCCCAACGTTCTATGAACTTACCAGAGATTCGATGATTTTTGTGTAAAGAACAAAGCTCTGGCAAGTTCAGAAAAAAAAAGACTTTGGAGTTATAGTTAACTCTTGATTTCTGTCTAAGGATAAAACCAAATTTTGCAGCGAGACTACCAGCGAGATCTACCAGGCCAAGTTTTATAAAGTTTAATCAGCCGCTGGTCATCTATTCTAGGGAAGATATGTAGCTTGTCATTTTGACAGTACTTTCGAATACTGTCTTTTTGTTTATTTTGTAATATCCTACTTTTCTATGAATTACCGGAATCAATGATATTTCTGATTGCTCGTGCCGGGAGTGCAACTTCAGTATTATTATGATTTTTATCACCGTCAATCTTCCCTTTTTTTCTATGCTCCACAACTCAGTCTGCAGGAGATTGCATGTCAACAGAGCGGTGCCTAACACAAACCCTCCACCTGCTGACAAAACATCGGCAAAAGCTGATACAAATAGGCATAGAGTCATCGCCAGCTTGAATTGCTTATTCAAACGAATAATTGCAAAGGTTTGGAACATAAAAGATAGCCAAGAACACAGGTCACTCTTGAAGGCAGTGCAGGTGACCACAGAACAGGCAACGATCGGGTCACTTCCAGAGGTTTTTCTTAGAGGCCTTGGAAAATTCTGCCTCAAAAAACGTGATTTCGCAATTCAATATTTAACCATAAATTTTAGTAAATAATGTAGACTTGCATGTATAATTCATAATCTTTAATAAAAAAGATTTCACCACCATGGTCGTGTCCTCTCGCGTTTCATCAGTCCGGCGTTCAATATTCACCGCGTCATCCATTTATAAACATCAGCCGCGTCATCTCGTTCGTGGCGTTTTGGTAATGCAAACTCATCTCTTTGATAATTATTCGCACCCTGCTTTCCAAGTGACGGGAGCTCTTGCTAAATACTTAATTACCTCTGCAGCGCCACGATTACAGTGGGGCTGCATAACATAGAAGTGCAGCCTCGCTTGGAGAAAGTAATGTGAGTCACGTTCCTGTTGAGTGGAGTAGGTAAATAAATCCTAGTTTGTTAGTCTGACCGTAGAGTTTACAAATATTTATGAAATCAAAGCTTCATCCTGTACTTCATGAAAATGTTTACTATCTAAATTTTTGAAAAGAATATTTACTCTGTGCCATGCGAATTGTCAACAAAAATAAATGAAAAGATCAAATACTTATTGTATATTATCTCACCTAGAAATGTACAGTATTTTTTTCTACACTTATAATGTTAACGATCAAAAACCACTTTGTTGTGCCGTCTTTTCCTTAGTCCTCTTGTCCTCTTACAAGTGTTCCGGTTTTTCTTCTCTGAGATGAATTGTGTTTCAGGTCCTTATCTCACACTTTTCAGTACCTTGCCAGAGTCGACATAAATTATAACTACTTTAATGACCACAACACTAAATGAAGGCAAATGAACTAGTTGTACACCTGTTGTGGTACTTGCTTTCCATGATTCTATATCCGGCGGAATCGCAGCTCCTAATCACGACAAAGCTGAACAGATGGCGCTAAGGGATCCAGCGCTGTCATATCTGTTGTCAAGGAAGACCTCCTGTGTCACCTGCTGCACGCATCAACAGTAGTCTTGACAGAGCAACATCCTTTTCACTTTTCAGCCAAATGGGAATCTTCCATGAATTCTTCCCTCTTTGCCTAAACTCATCATGCAAATCATTCCTCGAATATCATATCAACTTTCCATAACTTTGGTACCCGGATCTTTTCATAAAATGAGCCAGCAATGTTTAAATCAGGCTGGAAATGTCGGCTTTGCGTTTATTGTTGTGAATCTTTACGTTAAACTGTGAACACGAATAGAGGTAGAAAAAAATTGAATTTAAACTCTTACATCAAATTTTTCTCATATCTGAGAATAATAAAAGAAGGAAACCTAGTCGAAATACAGAAGATAAATCCGTTTTATTAGACTTTATTTATACATAGCTTTGTTAGTGAGCTAGGTAAAGCCTCATACAAAATGGACCCTTCTGTTACTCTTTCTATGAATATTAAGGTAAGCGGGCGATGATATGCGGCGGTGAGTTATGTGTTCTTCTCTTCCCCGGTTGTATGTGAGTTCTCCGTTTCTATAATGTGACGTGAGGCTTATTTGTAGAGCGTCGCTGAGGAAATGGTTTGCAGCGCCAAGAATTCTCCAGGGGGTGTTTATTTTACAATGGGTCTGAAGAAGTGTTTGATTTTACTCTCCTTGATTACTCTCTCTCTCTCTCTCTCTCTCTCTCTCTCTCTCTCTCTCTGTGTGTGTGTGTGTGTGTGTGTGTGTGTGTGTGTGTGTGTGTGTGTGTGTGTGTGTGTGTGTGTGTTTCGACCCTCTTAACAAGTCTATTCAACGTGTGCTCTTCAGTTATCATATATTACTCCCTTCGTATGCAGAACTCTTCTCCGTTATTCGTCCGTCCATAAAACTAGTCGCTCTCAAGCTTTTTTTTTTTTTCTAATACTGTATATATATTCGCATGTGTATGTGTGTGTGTGTGTGTGTGTGTGTGTGTGTGTGTGTGTAGCGTTACAGCTGTCGCGCATCTCTCATGTTCGAGTGATACGTAGACTTTTATTGCTTCGATCTTCTCCTCTTTTTTTTCTCTCTCTCCCTTGAGCTGACTTATCTTCGGGGATCCTCTTCATCGCCGTACCTTCCATTTCACACAATTTCAAAGCCCAGCCTCTCCTCCTCGAACGAATTGTCTCCGCGGTTCCCTCCCCTGCCCGGCGTGGGTCCCTAATCTCACTTGAATCTCCTTGGCTCATTTTCACCATCCTTACCTTTCCGCACACTACCAACAACATCACTCGCTGACATCCTCTCGAAGATTTAAGACCCACGCAGTCCCCGCCCCCTTATACTCGTACATCTGGGCCTCATGTTTCTATTACCGCTTGTGCAATAACTTCAAATATAACCATTCGTGTGGGAAAAAATATCTCATCAATTTTGAATTTCATGTTTGCAAAATGTTTATCTTTTAATACTGATATTATTCCAAGGAGGAGACTTTTCATTTCTTTTTTTATTTCGCGTTCAGTGTCTCCTTTTCCTTCGCTCTTTCTTTTTCATGGATTTTGTCAGCGCTGCGAACGTGGCTGGCGACGCCTCTTGTCGTGTTGTGTTCCTTTATTGATGGAGGTTTTGTGTTTCGCTTTCTGCTTGTCTTTTTTATGCAATTGTATGGTCAGACTTTCTTTGGATTTCTCTCTCTCTCTCTCTCTCTCTCTCTCTCTCTCTCTCTCTCTCTCTCTCTCTCTCTCTCTTATCTATTTTCCTTTTTCCCTAATAGGTCTGTGCACCGCTAACCTCCTGCGCGTACACATCACTCTACGTGTCTGTCTTTCTATGGATTAAGTATCTGTCTATCTCTCGTTATTTCTTTGTATTATTGCTTATCTCTAGTACCTGTTTATCACTTTTTTTTTTTTATTCATATTCGTTTATCTTCAGGTATGTCTGTTTATCGGCGCGGCTTCAAGGAGTTCAGGTCAACGCACTTTACGCAGGACCACATTAACACTTTGAACAAAAAAGAAACTTATGTAGAGTACGGAATAGGTCGAGGTTAATATGCTTCGTCTCATGAGTATAACATCCTATTCAATATAATGATTCCTCTTTTACTTTTTCTTTCCTAAAATCGATGTTTTCGTTTTGTTGAGATAGACAAACTAGAGAGAGAGAGAGAGAGAGAGAGAGAGAGAGAGAGAGAGAGAGAGAGAGAGAGAGAGAGAGAGAGAGAGAGAGAGAGAGAGAGAGAGAGAGAGAGAGAGAGAGAGAGAGAGAGAGAGTTTTAGATAGTGGATATTAGTAAATTTGACGCGAAGATAGGTTAGGTAAAATACGGACGCCATCACCATGCAGACAGATTTAGATAGGGTGTATGAATGGACAGACAGATGGCAAAGGCAGTTTAACATTTACAAATGCAAAGTAATTAGCGTAGGTAGAGGAATTCCACACAACAGGTATATACACAATAAACAACGAGGTCTTGCTAGGTTCAAAATATGAAAAAGATATAGGAGTTATGGTTAGCTCCGATCTTGGTCTAAGAAAACAATGCATAGAGGAGAGAAATAAACCAAACAGGGTACTAAGATTAACTTTTAGGAGTGTTAAAAGCAAAAGTCCGGATATAATATTAAAAGTATATTTAGCATTAGACAGACCACATCTAGATTATGAGGTAGTCTGGTCCTCACATTATAGGAAGAATACAGGTCTATTAGAATGAGTGCAAACGAGAATGTCTAAAAGTTACAGAGGATGAGGGATATTCCCTACGAAGCGAGACTAAAAAAAATAAGTTTGCATTCCTTAGAGATAGGAGTATTTAAATGGTATAGGAGTTAAAACAAAGGAGACATGAACAAATCTTTAGGATAAGTAGATAGCCAGGATAGAAACAAAATAATGGGTCTAAAATTGAGAAATTCAGGTTTAGGAAAGAAATGTAAAGGAACGGCTTTTGTAACAGAGTGGTTGATGAATGGAACGGACTCAGTAATCATGTTGTTAGTGCTGAATCAAAATAGAGCTTTATAAGAAATTAATGGATGAGGATGAATAATGGAATTTGCTTATACAGGAACTGCCATGTGTAGGCCTGACAGCCTCTTGCAACTTCTCTCATTCTCTTATGTTCTTATGAGAGATACTGCATGTATGTATGTATGTATGTATGTATATATATATATATATATATATATATATATATATATATATATATATATATATATATATTTTATTTATTATTATTATTTTTTTTCTGTTCAAAACTGTTGATCAAATTCTTGTGACGTTTCGGGACAACATAATACCATCTTCATGCAAACACTCAGACAACGTGCAGAGAGTGAGTGAGGGGAGGCGCACACCTTCCAAAAGATCCTAGAACAGAAAGGTCCTGGATAACGGAAACATCTCTTATGTACCCTGTCCCAGCAACAGACACCTAGCAAACCTGCCTGATCCATACACACAATTATAATAAAATAAATTCTAGTTCCCTAGTCATTTATAAAATGCATAAAAGGAAGATTATTTATGAAAACTAATAAAACCTATAGAAAACAATAAAAATCATTAGTTATAAGAAAACAAAAGCCAGAAATCCAAGAAACAAAAACAGAAAGAACTGACGTGGATATTAAACTATGGAATAACAGTTAAGTGAGTTTCTTGACTACTAAGGCTTATTATATTTATGAATACAAAATGATTCAGCAATTCTTAATTCAGATTGTGTCCAAGCTTTGTACAATATTTGAAATCCTGTTCCATGAAAGCATGATCTAACTCTCTAGAATGGTTTTTAATAACAGAGAAACTTGGATTTGAGATCTGTTTGCCTGTCGTAAAGGAGATACCCTTGTGTTCACACATACGTAATTTTAAGTTTCGGCTTATTGAGCCGATGTACCCTGTTTTACAACTGGGACAGCAAATTTGGTATACTATGTATGAGCTCAAGGGATCAGGTAGCTTATTCTTATGTCTAAACAGATAACCAATAGTATTTGTATTAACAAAATAAAGCTTAAGGTTAAATCTGGAGAATGTTTACGTAACAGAGTTGTTAATACTTTCCTCACCTGATAGCTGATATGACCTTGGAAAGGTAGTTTAAGATAAGTTAAATGTTTTTATCCTTACTGCTAAATTTATTACATAAAAACTTTTGCACATGCTTCTGAAATAATGCTACTGGATATCCATTTGATGTAAAATATTCTTTTAACCTATTAATCTCTTTGTAAAAATTTATCCAAGAACTACATATGAAAAAGGTCCTATATAATAAGGTTTCAATAGAGTTGACCTTATATATATGTTAGGAACACAAGATGTGAAATTAAGTCCTAAGCCAGTAAAAGTTTTTTCCTGTATACTTCTGTGACTAGACAATAATTACACTTCTTAAGTAGTACATCTAAAAAAGGTAAAGAATTGTTTTCTTCCAACTCTAGTGTAAAGTTAATATTCCTGTGTTGTGAACTGAGAAATTGATGGAAAATTTTTACATGTGATTTATCTTTAAAAAAAAAAGTCATCTACATACCTTCTGTAAACAATAGCATTAAATTCTCTTAGGCAGTTTTTAGTCAGATAGTTTCATAAGCACACAGGATGCAATTTACCAAGGTAGGACCAAGAGGAGACGCCATTGCCACTCCATCAACTTGTTGGTACAACTTGTTATTAAAAACAAACACTGATTCTTTCACAGCTAAGTCCAATGATGATCTGAATTGTGAAACAGTACGGTTATGAGGTAAGGAATCTTTGCGTTTCTCCATGCAGATGTTCATTACCTCTGTTAAGGTTATATTAGTAAAAAGTGATTTGATGTCAAAACTGGTCATATAAAAAGTTAGTAATAATTTAAGTTTCATTAAATCCCTAACAAAAGTAGCTTAGTTCCTGACTGCATACTCATTAGTGGTTAAATGTGACAATGTTGGAACAAAAATTTTTGGCAAATTATAGTTAAAGGTGTTAATAGCAGAAAAGATTGGTCTTATGGGGCAGCCTTCTTTGTGGACATTTGAGAGTCCATATGATATCCCGGGGGTTGAGCCAGCTGCAAAATACCAATTGTAAGAATTTTCTGGTAATTTGTCTTTAATTTTCCTCGAAATTATGTTAAGTCTATCTTCCAAGGACAATATATGCTTGAGCCAATCACCATTAATTATCTCACATTTAGTTTTGTCATTTGAAATTTCTTCAGTTTTACTATAATTTTCAACTCTCTCTAAGAAGACCATCTCATTTCCCTTGTCAGGTCTACTTTCAATAATATTCTTATCGTTATTTTACTCTTTTAGGAAGTTAGTGTTGTTTATCGGGATTCTTATTTTATAATCCTTGTGGTTGAAATTCTAATGAGCTAATGACCTAATTTCTTTTCATCAACTTGTACATTCTACGCTTTGGCGGACCTACACTCAACTTAGTATATATATATATATATATATATATATATATATATATATATATATATATATATATATATATATATATATATATATATATATATATATATATATATATATATATATATATATATATATATATATATATATATATATATATATATATATATATATATATATATATATATATATATATATATATATATATATATATATATATATATATATATATATATATATATATATATATATATATATATATATATATATATATATATATATATATATATATATATATATATATATATATATATATATATATATATATATATATATATATATATATATATATATATATATATATATATATATATATATATATATATATATATATATATATATATATATATATATATATATACACACACACACACACACACACACACACACACACACACACACACACACACACACACACACACACACACACACAGAGAGAGAGAGAGAGAGAGAGAGAGAGAGAGAGAGAGAGAGAGAGAGAGAGAGAGAGAGAGAGAGAGAGAGAGAGAGAGAGAGAGAGAGAGAGAGAGAGAGAGAGAGAGAGAGAGAGAGAGAGAGAGAGAGAGAGAGAGAGAGAGAGAGAGAAGATAAAAATACAGAAAGATGGACTAAACAAGAAAGATGGACAGCACACAAGTCAAACAAGGCATATCCGGAATAAAAAGAAAACCGAAACAGGAAACCAAAATAATCTTAGGTGAAGAAGCAAAATACTCACACACAAAAGAAAACAGTCCTTTCTGACATGACGGCAACATTATCTGATGACTATTCTGTGAACTCAGGATTTAACCAACATACAATACTGAGCGCCATTACATCATATACTTGAGTTTTAATATGAGGAGACAAGTATGAGTATTAGTACCAATAGTGTTTTACAAAAAATAGATCGATAAATAAATAAATACATGATTAAATGAATTATTTTCAAAAAACATTTCTGATCTCAGTATTAATGCCTCTCACACTTTTCCTCCGTATGATTCTGCTTCATATTTTTGCATGGTTTTCTGGATCGGTATATCCTAAAATGCTCTTGTTGTTTTCAAACTTTGATACTCTATACCAATTAGTCACCACCAAGCCATCCTCTCATCCCTTGTCCCTCAGAAGCAAAAAATTGTAAAGTAATTTAATTTGAAATTTTTCCCTATGTTCCAGTATCACTTATCTTGATCACTAATCTTGAGAAATGTTACCTCTCCTTCTGCCTCGTGCCCAGGTACCTGAAACTACATGATATCACGTCCTTTAATGACTAATCCTTCTCCAGTTGACATCATAAATGATCATGACTTATCAAAACAGTCTAATGAAATTTATTTTCGTGGATAATTATTGATGATAAACTTTTATGTAAATCTCATAATTCGAACTAAGGTCCAAAATATCTACCAAGATTAACAGCTGTTTTGTGCGTAGCGGAAAAATCTACTGGTAGTCTCAGGTTTCAGGTAGGCATATCTAACTAACACTTAATACACTGTTCAGTAATAAGGGATGGAGCCTTCGAAACCACTATCAACAGTTTTTTTTTCAGTTTGTCATATGATATTATTAAAAGCCAACATAATGATCCCCTTTTTTTGGTAAACATTTGTTGCTTAAATTAAACTAGTTTGTCTTACAAGGGTTTCAGTTGAAACAGCACACCACTGACACAAGGAAACCTAATGACCTAAGACTTTGCTGAATGTCACAAGCACAGCAGCGTCATGGCACGGAAGCCAGACTCTGAAGCACACTGCCTCTACACTTCAAAACCACACCGCCACTGAAATGACTCTAGAATCCTTTGCTTCACAATCACTAATGAGCATCAGTATCTATTGTAACACCGTTTTCACTAGTTATTTTTTTGCATGCAATTATAGTTGGTATGCAGACTAGTTTGTACGTAAATGTAGGTGTAAGATGAAATTGTTACATCTATCCACATGGATATTGACGCACATATTCAATTTTTTCCTGTGTACGTTTTGTTATATTCTTTTTATCATACTTTGGTTTTCTCACTACAATCTGCTTAATCATTGATATTTAAGATAAAAAGTTCATTTAAATGGTTTCGCTCAATGGGCCTAGCCATCAATATAAATCAATATAGTGGGCTGCCATTAATAATGATTACTGTGATTAATGCCAATAATTGAACAATATCAATATATATCAAACAAAACCTTCTTCATCTATTCTTTTATTTCGACTCCAATGCTCTTCTTTCCTGTTGACGTTTGATTCGCTCCTTACACACACACACACACACACACACACACACACACACACACACACACACACACACACACACACACACACACACACACACACACACACACACACACACACACACACACACACACACACACACACACACACACACACACACACACACACACAGACACATAATTAAAAAAAAAATTGGATAAGTGTAGATATGGAGACGGGGCCACACGAACATAAAGATCAGGCCCTGTAAAACTACAACTAGGAAAATACACTCACACACACACACACACACACACACACACACACACACACACACACACACACACACACACACACACACACACACACACACACACACACACACCGCGTAGTGTAGTGGTTAGCACGCTCGACTCACAATCAAGAGGGCCGGGTTCGAGTCCCGGTAAGCGGCGAGGCAAATAGGCAAGCCTCTTAATGTGTGGCCCCTGTTCACCTAGCAGTAAACAGGTGAGGGATGTAACTTGAGGGGTTGTGGTCTCGCTTTCCCGGTGTGTGTTGTGTGTTGATGTGGTCTCAGTCCTACCCGAAGATCGGTCTATGAACTCTGAGCTCGCTCCGTAATGTGGAAGACTAGCTGGGTGACCAGCAGACGACCGAGGTGAATTACACACACACACACACACACACACACACACACACACACACACACACACACACACACACACACACACACACACACACATGCACACAATAAAATATTTATATACCTCAGTTGGAGGTTTATATGCAACATGTCACTCTACACATTGGCTATTTGCATTACATTCTTCCCAGTAGTTATGGTTTTGTTTTGTTTTTCAATTTCTAGTCTATTGTCGAATACATGATTTCTTCATTTCTTTTCTTTTCTTTTCTTTTTTCACTGTTAAAAAGAAGTGTTTTTGTGGTGCCTTTGTGCCGGCAAACCTTACTTCCAAGACTTCATCACGCATCTTGTCTTGAATCTGGAGTCTACTTTCCTTCAACTTCTCGTAAACACTCAACTTCTGACCCTACTTTTACCGATGAGCGGGGCAGAGGAAACCTTATCTCCTTCAGTGCCTCGAAAACTTTGTCTCTCTGTCAACCAGAGGCGGCGATCCCCTCCGCTCAGTGACGGCAAACGGCGTCGCTCCTTCCCAAGAAACTCTCAGCCAGTGAAAGTCACTACGAGTATTTATTCATAGCGTTACAATATCTTGCCAAACCAAACTTGGAAGAATTAAGAAAACACAGCATTTTACAATATTTTCGTGTCACCGCCATTTAGTTGGTGACCTTCGTGCGTAATCCTGGTCACGCACGGGCTTGGTCCTGACGTGAGTGTGTGCAATGTGTGTGCACATCATAGTATCTCACGCAATACACAATTTATCTATCTTTCTGTTATTTTTATTATCCTTTCTCTTAATGGATTAGTTAATTCTTTCGTCGCTTGCAGGTAACATAAATTTGAAATAAAAAATCTTTATATATTTTCGTTCATATCTTGCAAGGTATAAATTCACTGTATGTTTATTGAAGATTTAAGCTGATTATTTTTTTAGGTTCTCATTAAAAAAATTCGTAATCAGAAAAGAAAAAAAAAAAAAAAAAATAGGCGATATGCTTGACTTGTCAACAGCCATATGCAAGACGTGTGCCATGATGTCCCTGCCTGACAATTCCCAAAAGTTGTCCCTCAAGAGAGAGAGAGAGAGAGAGAGAGAGAGAGAGAGAGAGAGAGAGAGAGAGAGAGAGAGAGAGAGAGAGAGAGAGAGAGAGAATGGATAAATACATTCGTACTAGTCATCTTTTGAAGTTAGCTGTCTCTAAAGATACGTTATCTCTCTCTCTCTCTCTCTCTCTCTCTCTCTCTCTCTCTCTCTCTTTGAGCGGCAATCAACGAGCATTTTTTTCTATATATTTTTTCCCCTTTCCGTCTTTTGCTCCTCATGGCGCGTTCACCTAAAAAATAAGATGAGGATGACGGCTTCACTCCCTTAACTTTAGTGCCATTGTCTTAATTTGCTTCTCTAAAAATCCTTCTTCGCTCCATCCTGAATTAGGCGAATCTGAAGTGCTGACGACATATTCTCTCTCTCTCTCTCTCTCTCTCTCTCTCTCTCTCTCTCTCTCTCTCTCTCTCTCCATCCTAAGGGGTCACGCCAGCAGTGTTTTACAGGTGACTTCCTTCCTCCTCCTTCCACGCGCACCTCGGTCCAAGAGATTCTAGCTATTACATTACACAGAAACAGCTTTTTTTTTTTTTTGCCGCCCGGCGCAACTATTCCTTTTCCAAATTACCATCCTGCTAAATTATTATCCTCCTGCTGGACCTTTCTTCTCCCGTCCTCTCCCTCGCTATTATATTTCTGGAGCTTCTGTTTTAGTACTTTTTTCATCCTAAAGCAATTAGCAATAGAGCTTCCGGTGTCACCTGCCCCTTTCCTTTTTGCGCATAAACACAGTTACTGATCGCCTCCTGAGTGTCGTCCGTTGATGATATGTTGATGACTGCCGAGTCTGGCCACCTGCTCACGCTCACGCAAACATACCTTATCTTAAGACGTGTTCAAAATATTGTGTACTTCCGAAAATTTAGCACGGATGACTTGTGAATTTGAGAGACTTTTGTATCGTTTCTAGGAGTATTTTTTCTTCCTTATCAAATATTGACACATTTTCTTCCTTGGTACGATTCTAACTTCGTAATAATTTGACGCAGATTTTTTTGGGGGGAGTAGAAGGAATATTTTTTTTTGGTTTTTCTCTTGAGACACCTTCAAAATACGCCACACTTCTGAAAATTTCGTGCGCAAGCCTTGTGAACTCGAGAACCATTATGACCTAACCTTTTAACACAGATATTAACATTTTACCTATACTCAAATTACAATCTATGCGTTCTTTCGATCACCATAGTTTTATGACAGAAATCTCGGGGAGCAGAAAAGAAACATTTTTTTCCAGCTTTTCTTGATATTGATAAAACTTTTGACCAGCATTCTTCATACTAGAGCGAGATAGGAAAATAAAAGTGTGTGTGTATCGTATCGCTGCCTTTATCACGGATTCTCTCCACGGCAGCAAGCAGGTGAGCGTCGTGGAAGATGTTGCGAGCGGTATCCAGCACCTTCTTGACCTATACATTACAGTTGCTGACTTTGTATCTGATGGATTGCCTTCGTCCTCTCTCCTACACTAATATTTATATGGGGCGAAGCTAGATATATTCTCTCTCTCTCTCTCTCTCTCTCTCTCTCTCTCTCTCTCTCTCTCTCTCTCTCTCTCTCTCTCTCTCTCTCTCTCCCCGACATAGCACTTCGGTATTTATCGTCTTCCTCGCCTGCCCGTGTTGCTGCTTTTCTCGAATGAATTCCCCCAGAATTTACCTTCCTTCCCATGCGTAAGTACAATTGCCTTCCTAATTCAGAAGTTAATTACTGTATCCTTATTCCATTTTCCTTTTTCTACGCTAAAGAACACGCTGTCTAATTCTGTTCCTCCTTCTTGTATAAATTGGACACGAGAAAGGCACATGTAACAAAACGTCTGGTGGGCTGATGGTGAGTGTCTCATGTACAGCATGTTTTAACTGTATTCTTTTATGCCAGGCTCAGACAACAGGAGAACAACATAAACCCGTTATATCACCTTAGTATTATTTGCTGTAACTCACTGTAATAATCTGTAAACGCAGACGAGTAGTATACTGACAAGTAGTATACTGAATAGACACAATGATGTCCTCTGACAGCATGAATGTAACATGAAAAAAGTAAATCAAATATACCCGTAGAGTTTTGCAGCAGCTTCATATCCTATATTGGTCACAAGAGGGATAGAACCGAAGGCATTGCACATCCATGATACTGAGAGTTCCCATAATACTGAAATGTTCAAACACTTACACGAGTAAAGACTAAAACAAATTTTCCTATATTGATATATAAGTATGAAGACATGAAGCGGAAAAAAAAAATCCAAACTCTTATGTTACTGAAATGTTCAGCAGCAACTTACTCCATCCAGTAAGTGACTGAAACCTTGCAATGCACCACTTTATTTTACCAATAATGTATGAATTCTAGAGACATGATGTACAAATAATACTTCAAGTTCTCATAATACAGAAATGAAAGATTGACTGCATGAATAGTGTTTCAAGAGGTAATTTCGGGTAGATGGATGCTGCTGCTGTGCAAGACTGTCCGGACAAATGCTTCGTTTCGAGTGATGTCATTACTTAATAAGAAACAATAATTTTGTTTGGACCGATGACTTTACGTTCCCGTGTTTCTGGAAGAGCGAGCCCCAAAGTTTGTGAAACGTTAGCCTAACACGAACCTCTATCTGTTAAATGTTTTCAGATCGCTTTGTTTTCTTTTCAGTCTTCAATATGTTGCTATTTCATCTTGATTCTCGTTGTAAAGGAATTGAACCTGGTTGTGACATTTGCACGAATACCACAAGCTCGCCACCGACGCATGGAAGTAGGCAGTGACGGATCTCAATACAACATAGCTCTTGATATATACTGTAGAACAAAAACTGGTCCACAAACAGTTTTACATCAACTCATGAACAAAAAAGAGTAAATACCAGGAATCGTCATGGACGACAATAAAAAAAATTGTAATAATACTTATTCTGATTTTGAAAAATTTGATGTTATTTATTGAAATGTCCAAAAAAGAGAAATATTAGGAAATTTGTCCTGAGGTGCATCAGTGTGTAAAGAAAAGATGCGTATGTCAGATCATGCAAGGTACAGTACACTGATGAAACATTACTGAGCTACTTCTAGTTTGTTCCGTGTATTGTATGTTCTAAAAGGAAGTTTCTATTTTTGTTCATCAATATATACTATTTGGTTTTGTTATAGAAATTAAAAACGATGAACAGGAAATGACAAGAAAAGAACACAGGAAATGGATAACTTCTATTAATATGAGACTTATTTCAAAAGAAAAAAAATGTCAGGCAGAGAAACATTCCTAGTGAGAGGATGAATGTTGCGATAGCAAGAAGGTTTTTGTTCGCAGATATTCGAAAAAATATCATGGAATACTAGTACAAAACAAGAAACCTAGAAACAAAGGTTCAGTTTTACTGGCATCTATTTCAGGAGAGACATGACCGGCCAAGAGGCCGATACTGAAACGACAAAGTCAGTGTTGTTAGAAGGCAGCAATTATGCATTGCTAGTAAGCATGGTCTAGATATCTATCTAAAGCTTTTGTGATTTTCACTAAAATGATACACGAAGAAAAGACCATAATCTGTTCGATAGCTTTGTGTGGACAGGAATCTAGTATTGTAATAATTTTCATAACTAACATTTAGTCGTTAGTTGTATTGCTCAAACAAAAAGTGCGAGAGATTTTATTCTTTGAATGGTTACTACTCATTCTTTTTTCATTTTGCTTTCTAAAACATATCATAGAATACTTGATCAAGTTGCCTTTTCGGAAGAAAATAACATTCTGTTATATAAAACGTTTTTCGCAATTTGTTGAAATATTTTCATTTTTATTAACATACATGAAATTCTGGTTTTATTATTCAACGTTGTTAAAAAGTAAGTAGATAAGTAAAGAAATTCTGCTAACATTATATCTTTTGTTTTATAAACCATAACAAATGAAAATCTGTATATTCTCAATTGCACCGATTGGTAGTGAGTGTGTATTCTCCTTTGGGAAGACGAAGTTAATCTCAACACTGTTGAGTTCTTTTATTTGTTTTTTTGTTTTTTTCAATTTTTTTGGCTAATCTATTTTGTCAGATATTCACTGCTCCGAGGAACTGTCCAAATGTAGACTGTGCGGCGTTTCAACCTGTTTCTGAAGTAATCTTCAGGCCAAATGATTTTGTTCTGGCTGTGAGCAGCCTATGTTTGGTGTGGGTGGCTCAGGTCCACGGTAAGCTTATTCTGTGCACTGCCTTGTTGGTTGTTGCGAAGTAGGGAATTCTTGTAAGTCTTTGGTTTAGCAACTCATGGTAGGCTTGCTTTCTACTATGTATATTGCTTCAAGCAATATCAGTCTGCGTCCATCTCTCTCTCTCTCTCTCTCTCTCTCTCTCTCTCTCTCTCTCTCTCTCTCTCTCTCTCTCTCTCTCTCTCTCTCTGTCGAGCACACAAGTGCTTTTCACAAGATCTAGTCGTGAGGTTGCTGTGTGGTGGCATTCGATGTAGTGGTCGTAGATGGCTCCGTTCTTGAGTGGCAGGTAAGACTTCTTGAGAGGGAAGTGCGCGTCATACCTGTGTAAGGATGAGGTCTAAAACCCTCTTTGTTGCATTAATGTTCTTATATGACATGGTCTTCTTGTGTTGCAGACTTTCGTGGAGCTTCTTTGTTTTTACTGAGAAGCTGGGACGTTTTTCTTGAATGGCAGCATACTATAAGTTGTATGGTACTGTCTAGGTAGGTTGTGTCACGCTCACTATGTCCTTGATTGATCGTTCTTCCTCTTCATACTATGATGATATCTGGCTTTTGTAGAATAATTTGATATCTTTTTTGTCACTCCTGGTAGCGTTATATATATATATATATATATATATATATATATATATATATATATATATATATATATATATATATATATATATATATATATATATATCGCTTAATTAACAGTACATTTTATGAATGGATACACGGCGGACGTCATTTCACAGTTCATAATATAAAGAATATAAGACACGGTTGGAGACGCAACAAGCTTTCTTACAGAAATAGTCTACGCCTCGCAATCCGCTTTACGTTCCAATATATAATGAAAACCCTGTCTACAGAGACACAAGTGGCCTCGAAGTCACTCTGTAAGCCAGCCGGTCTCCACCTGCTAGTGAGCGGCCTGAGGTGTAAGCGCCGGAACGTCTCTTGTGTTGCTACATTGTCTTCCTTCAGGCGTGGCAGGGCAGAAACATCACTAAATAAAAAAAAATAAATAAAAAAACTTACTGAACCTAGGATATGTAGCACCAATATAGCCCCTCTTCGTAGGCTTACGAAATATCAAAATATATTTAAAAAACAGCAGCTTTTAAGAAACAGTAGACGAAGAAGAAGAAGAAGAAGAAGAAGAAGAAGAAGAAAAAAAAAAAGATGATGTTGATGATGATGATGATGAGGAAGAGGAGGAGGAGGAGGATGACGATAGAAAGAGCAAGAATAGTGGCTAATATAACATGTCCTACGATGAAATAAAGCTGTAAGAAACTTTTAATATGAAAAAAAACATTTTGGAAGAGAGTGGTGCTACCATTATTGCTTTACCGATCAAGTATATTAGGATATACTAAGACAGAAATAAAGAAACTTGTAAAGAAAGGAAAAACTGTAGCCTATATAGAAGTTTTTTGGGAGCACCAAGATATGCACAAGTATGTACATTGAGAGGAGATATGTGGGAAAAGAGAACTAGAGGAAGCCACATAAAATGCACCAAATATATCTTAAAAAACCAAGGCCGCGGACTACTTAATACAATACAAGAAAAAAGAAAAATCTTAATACTACTGGTTAGAATCCTCTATGGAGTTCTTGAACAAAATAAATTTAACACTTGAACAACCGAAAAAAAAATGAGAAAAAATAACTTTCACTCAAGAACCAAGACATGGTATAGTGAAATATGGAAGCAAGAAGTAAAAGAAAAGAAAAGCAAAAAAAAAAAAAAATATTGTAAAAAAAAAAAAAAAAGATTAAGTAAGAAGAGTTATATGACAACAGTGCAGGCTCAGAGATCATGCATAAAGCAAGAACTAATAACCTGTAACCACAAGACAGGTCGAGACACCAAAGAAGAAGAAATACGAAATATATTATGTATGATGCGGAAAAAGAAGATCTGAAACACTTCATGCTTTGGTGTCCAGCATACACAAAACCAAAGAACAAAATTTCCAACGTATATATCTAAAAAAAAAAAAAAAAGAGGAAAAACATATTGGGCATCTGCTATTTTAAAACGAAACAAGAAAAAAAAACAAAGAAAGAATATCTAGATTTTGAAAAACCAGAGAACAAGAAAAAAAGTCGAAAATTAAGAAAAAAAAAAGACAAACAAGAGGAAAGAGGAAGAGACGTTGAAAAGGTAATTCTTCCTGACAATTACCAGAATCAGAAGCAGAACTAGAAGCAGAAACAGAAGAAAAAGAAGAACCAGAAGCAGAAACATAAGAAAAAGAAGAACCAGAAGCAGAAACAGAAGAAAAAGAAGAACCAGAAGCAGAAACAGAAGAAAAAGAAGAACCAGAAGCAGAAACAGAAGAAAAAGAAGAAGAACCAGAAGCAGAAACAGAAGAAAAAGAAGAACCAGAAGCAGAAACAGAAGAAGAAGAAGAAGAACCAGAAGCAGAAACAGAAGAAAAAGAAGAACCAGAAGCAGAACCAGAAGAAGAAGAAGATGAAGATGATGATGATGATGAAGATGAAGAAGAAGAAGAAGAAGAAGAAGAAGAAGAAGAAGAAGAAGAAGAAGAAGAAGAAGAAGAAGAAGAAGAAGAAGAAGAAGAAGAAGAAGAAGAAGAAGAAGAAGAAGAAGAAGAAGAAGAAGAAGAAGAAGAAGAAGAAGAAGAAGAAGAAGAAGAAGAAGAAGAAGAAGAAGAAGAAGAAGAAGAAGAAGAAGAAGAAGAAGAAGAAGAAGAAGAAGAAGAAGAAGAAGAAGAAGAAGAAGAAGAAGAAGAAGAAGAAGAAGAAGAAGAAGAAGAAGAAGAAGAAGAAGAAGAAGAAGAAGAAGAAGAAGAAGAAGAAGAAGAATAGTAGCCCGAAAATATTGGTATCGGTTTCTTAAAAAGAGAAGAAAAACAAAAATATGAAAAAAATGTAGATGTAAAATAAAAAAAATAAAAAAACATCAAGTCGCTATATTTCAAGCACATTTAACGCCTCCGCAGACATTCACAGGAAATAAAAAAAAAGTCGTTAACGTAACGCTAATCAAGAATAATAATAAAAAAACACAGGTGATTGAGAAATAAACAAATCCAGATTCGCAACACTTCGGGACATTTTACACGCCATTGTAAACATTAAGAAGTCTGCCACACAACACTTAGATAGTTTAAGGTTCCGAAGAATGGAACAGACATTTCATACAATACAGGACTTGATGCTTTCTCGCCTTGACTCCAGGGAAAGCAATGGCAAGGAAGACGATTCTGTGTTTCTCGAGGGGTCGTGATGTGCATGAAATGGCTTCATATCGCGTGTGACAAGCACCTCAACACACTCACGTCTTATCAACTGTCTCAGACATGTACGTAAAGTCATCATTATGCGCGCTGTATACATGTTATACGGAAAGAAAACACACCACTATTGCAATGGCTGAATACTTGTTACAGAAACGCTACTGGGCGTGGACTTACGATAAAATTAGTTTTGCCTTCGCGTCACCATATATAAATATATACATGCATACAGATATTTCGTCGCAATATCTACGCTAAGAGCTTAGAGAAATCGTCAGTATGATGAAGTATTTGCTTGTTGCCCAGACAGCTGTGTGGATGCGATAGTTAAATAGAAAGTCAGCTAGTCACGATATCAGAAGACACCGCTCTGGTATTACAGTGTGTGTCGGGCGTCAACAAATCAAAGAGCCGTCATATTTCCTGCTAGGTAGTCTTATGTTTCTAATTCTGCGTTTGATAATGTGCGGCGAAAGTCAGAGAAGAGATGCAGCAATAGTGATCATGCACAGCTGGATGCTGCTACCAAAACAATTTGGGCCTGCACAACTGGGTATATCAGTCATATCGCAGGATGTTTGCGTTTCCACAAATCTATCTTATGTTGTAAATGTCTACAGGCGAGACACTGAACACTGATAAATGAATCTATTCCAATCAGCTATAACTCCATCTAAGAATGAAACTTGTTTCCGTATATATTAAAGTTGAACATGTTAGTTATACTCCTATGATGATGCATTTGCATATATAAGCAAACAAGTAAACAATTTTTTTCATGTACTTGGCACCTATTAATACAGCTGAAATGGGAAATACCCTTAAAACACTTCAATCAAATACGCCGGACTATGACGACACACCTTGTCTAATAGTGAAATGTCCGTCCTTAATATCCACTCATCTGTCCCACATAATAAACCTTATACTCAAAACTTCCACGTTACCAGATGCATTGAGAAAAGTTACAGTTATACTCTTCTTCAAGTTTGGTGACAGAGGTGATGTTCGCAATTACCGCCCCATATCAATACTTTCAGCATTTAACAAAATTTTTGAAAAAGCAATTTCATTACGTCTATGTCAATATCTTGAAAAAATATCCTCTTAAAATTTTTCAACATGCGTTTAGAGTAAACCACTTCACATAATTAGCTTTACTTCAGTTTGCTGTTAATGTCAACACCTGTTTGGATAAAAAATATATGTCGCTGGAGTATTCATAGATTTATCAAAAGCGTTTGACAAACTTAATCACAAAATATTACTTTATAAATGATATAATTTTGGATTTAGAGGTAAATTATTAGAATTATATTACATTATCTTACCTGCAAACAACAGCGTGTTTACTGTAATGATAGTTACTACCAATTCAAACCTATTTCTAAAGGTGTACCACAAGGCAGACGTCCACGCGTAGATTTGAATCCCACCACATACCACTTTGAAGCTATGCCATTTGTCGAGTGGTTTACAGTTACATACATGTCACCATGATACTCAGGTTCTAGGTGGTTACACCAAAGATGCGCTTGGGTGGTGATATGGGCCCTAATATGAATACCACTATAAATAAAATTGTCTGCGCCACTAATGGGCGGAAGATTCCCACATATACTCAAGTCTGCCTACAGGCGCCATAAGCCATAACATAAAAAGAAAGAAAAATTGATTTTGTTATATATGCTGATAATATAACTCTTGTATTTAAGAACAAAAACTTAGATTCTTTGCATATAAGCCTAATAATCTGAATTGAAAAGTATTAAACAATGAATTAATAAAAAAAACAATGTTTCCAAAAATCTTTTTATATTATTTTAAAACAGGTCCATTAAGAACTCGATCCCATCAATATTAATAAATGGTGAAATATTAAATATTACAGCAAGTAACTAACACAAAATTTCTTGGGCTAATTATTAATGAGAATCTCAATTTTGAATACCACATTGACCAGACACTATTAAAAATGTCTAAAATCCCAGGTATTTTATACAGAATCCGGAACAGTTTGACACAAGCGGCAATGATCAGCATGTATTTCACCCTTTGTTACCCACATCTGATATACTGTGTATCAGTATGGGCCTGCACATGGCCATCCTTCCTCAGCAAATTAATAGTGGCACAAAATAGAATATTCAGGTGGACTCTTTTTTTTTTAAATATTATTCAGCAGACAATTTTCTCAATAATTTAAACATAAAAATTTCTTAATGTTCATAAATATTTCTTGTTGTTACTAATATATATATAT
>NC_059292.1:32656542-32669042 GCF_017591435.1 Portunus trituberculatus | reverse complement strand
GAATTCCCTTTTTGACGTTTCATATTTGAATGTAAACTCTTTTAATCTCCTTTCCTAAGCAATATTTCGCGCTCTTTATATATTAGGCATTCTCTTGTGTACTGACTCTAATGGGTCTACATATTGTTCATGTAATATGGGGAACAGAACTGTACTGCATAGTCTAGATGAGGTCTGGTCAAAGCAGAACACAGAAGCTTCTGCTTTTAACGTGTATAAAGACAAATGTTAATTCACTATCTCATTTCTTTCTGGCTTCCATACATTGTTTGCTCTGATGGAGATCTGAGTTTTATCTTTTTCACTCTTTAACTTCCCACAGCCTCATTTTTTTTTTTTTTCGTGTATCTGTTATGTGGGTATTCTTTTTCCGAAGTACTTAGCCTTGTGTTGCCTTACCCTAATGTTGCCTTGTATTTGACATCTATGTGTCAATTCGCTCATCTTATATGTATTTGTTGACAGGACGGTTGCATCGGAATCCAACCTGATTAGTCTATCTTCACGTCACATTCAAATTTAATAACAATGCTTCTAATTTCAGTACCGAAGTAACTGTTAATTCTTATATCTGGCAGTAGTCATTAAACTAATCCTTGTGGCACTCCACCAATTACTTATCAAATTTGCATCCATTTATTATAACCCTGGTGCCTGTCACATAACCATGATCTGATCCAAGCTAGAACATTCTTATCCATTCCATGCGTCCTAACTTGTTCAATAGTCTTTGGTGGAATACCTCACCAAACATCCTGGTGGAGTCCACATGTATTTTGCAATAATTATTACCAATGGCTGGTGCTTCACACACATTGTTATAAAAATTCTGTAAGTTCTTGAAGCATGACTTCTTCGTGAAGCTATGCTGTGAATCTTTTTTTTTTATAAAGCCATGTTTGCGCGTGTAGATAAGAACTGAAATTTTCTTAGTACTCGTAGCAAGGACTTCCACGTATATGAGAAATGACAATAATGAAATTAATATTTTGTAAATGTACATATATGTTTATAGTTCATCAGTTCTTTGACACGAATGCATCACAAGAGTGAGCCACTCGCCATTTCACAGTTAGTCTGTTAGAAAAAAACAACCTAAGATACGATATGACTAGAGGTAAAAAGAATTTCTTGTACAAAACAAATACTCTACGCTTCACGACCCGCTTTACGCTCCAAGGATTAAAACCAGCCGGTAGAGACACACAGGTGTACCGCCGCCACACAACCGCCCGGCCGGTTTTCACCTGCAAGTGAGCGACCTGATGTATGACCACCGTAATGTTACTGTGTTCTTATTTTGTCATCTGAAGCGTGGCAGGGCACGGTTACCACAAATTGAAAAACTGACTAGGCTTCAGAGACGCCAGCATTGCAGGCTATCTATTTACATACAGGAACTACCCGACAGGTTATGGAATGTGTGAAAAAAGCCGAAAGAGTAGAAAGATGGCTACTTTAAATGCTTCCCGTTATAGCTTTACATTTATTTATTTTATTGATCTATTTATAAATTTAATTCTATTTCAAAATTGATTTTTGTATCATTTATTATTTTTTTTCTCAAGAATATCATTTTTGTCATCTTAGAAAGAAAAATTTAAGTCCACTTTTCTTCTTCTGTATGATGAAAGAACACAAACACAAACACTACAGAATTCGTTGTATAGCTAAGTATTTCCACAGAACTGACACAAGAGCCAGGCAGGATTGATATGCTATTTGGTGATTTATAATCTTTACACACACACACACACACACACACACACACACACACACACACAGTATATAGTGTGTGGGTATATATATATATATATATATATATATATATATATATATATATATATATATATATATATATATATATATATATATATATATATATATATATATATATATACATGCATACATCTATCTATCTATCTATCTATCTATCTATCTATCTATATCTATCTATCTATCTATATATATATATATATATATATATATATATATATATATATATATATATATATATATATATATATATATATATATATATATATATATATATATATATATATATATATATATATATATATATATATATATATATATATATATATATATATATATATATATATATATATATATATATATATATATATATATATATATATATATATATATATATATATATATATATATATATATATATATATATATATATATATATATATATATATATATATATATATATATATATATATATATATATATATATATATATATATATATATATATATATATATATATATATATATATATATATATATATATATATATATATATATATATATATATATATATATATATATATATATATATATATATATATATATATATATATATATATATATATATATATATATATATATATATATATATATATATATATATATATATATATATATATATATATATATATATATATATATATATATATATATATATATATATATATATATATATATATATATATATATATATATATATATATATATATATATATATATATATATATATATATATATATATATATATATATATATATATATATATATATATATATATATATATATATATATATATATATATATATATATATATATATATATATATATATATATATATATATATATATATATATATATATATATATATATATATATATATATATATATATATATATATATATATAAGAATTTCCTATCCAATACAAAATATAGTACAAAATTCTAATCTGTCATAGCTAATGCACAAAAAGAGAAAAATTTAAAGGTATGATGTACAACAGTTAGTCTATTACAGAAATATTTTAGCCTGAACAAAATACTCAATGCTAATTGGTTGAAACAAAGTACACGCAAATGAACCTACGGCTCCTAATTATGCTATAATGACACTATCTCACCAGTTCGAAAACATTAAGAGAAAATTAATAATTTGGTGGCTATTTCTGTACCATATATATATATATATATATATATATATATATATATATATATATATATATATATATATATATATATATATATATATATATATATATATATATATATATATATATATATATATATATATATATATATATATATATATATATGAATCAGGTTCTGAGAAGATCAGTTACATTGTACCATATTACACCATCACATAGAAACTAGTGTACTTGAAGACTTGCCTCAGATCTTTTATTTCTTTTTTTTTTATCAACTATAAAACATTAATATTTCCATCATCATCATCATCACCGTCATCATTATCAGCATCATATTCATCATCATCCTTTGATTACTCATTATCAGCCTTTAAGAGTTCTCTGAAAGACTTTCTGTATTCATTTCCCTTCGTGGTCTGTCTGTTCCAGGCCGTCTCACAGGTGCTTTTATTTTTTACTTCCTTCGTTTGGCCTATTTTACCGTCTTTTTATTATGTCTATCATCGTAATTACCCATCACTCTATACATTTATATTTTGTATATGATCTAGCTGTACGCAGAACTATGGCGAACATTTTCTTTGTTTCTTTATTTTAAAATCTAAAAAAAAGTTAGTGTTGGAATTCATAGGAGACAAAAACTAATTAAAGGCAATCTTAGATTTTAATTGAAGGAAAGGTTAAAACATCGGCAGTTTTCGTTAGAAGAATACTGAAAGTATTTTTCAATGAACCTTGCAATAAATCAGTGCATGACAAAGAGTTGTATGCCAGGCTTGGAATTATAGGAACAAAACATCTTCATGAAAAGTAGCCTTTGCTTCGAAGAGAGACGGAAATTAATGTCATTACGATGCCTACATCGTACATCCGATATTAAGAGACTTAAACTGCCCTTAAGAAAGATCAAATGTGTTGAATAAACCGATAGAAAGCTCGGTTTAGCGTACATCAATAAAATTAGACTATTAACGAATAAAGAAAGAAGTAAGACTATTACCAGTATATCCACTGGAGATTAATACGCAGGCTTTATGTTGCATGGAAAGTGATAATCACTGGAATTACTTTGTACGAAAGAAACTTTACTTGGGAAACTGAACAAAACCCGACACAAATCCCACCATAAAAAGAGAAGCCTGGATGACACTTCAAATAACGACGATGACTATTTAGTAATAAAGGCGATGACAACATAATAAATATCCTCAGACAATGTCTAGTCTCTGTGGGTAGAAATTCAACACATTGAGACAAAGCGTTTCTGTACAGCATCAACTTTGGTCCCTCTCACCTGTATTTCTAACTGGCCCATCACGTTCTGCTTACCTTGTACTGATGTGGAAATACCGAAAAAACTCATATTTTCGTTAGTTTGATTTCCAAACATCTTTTTCATTCAAATTATTTTCTATCTCCCGTTTTAGTCAAGTTATTTTTTTTAGGTAGATATTTAGCATCACTCTGAATGCAATTTTTCTCTTGTATTTTTTTCCTCCAGTTGGTGGACATCAGCGTAGGTGCGAAAAAAAGCAGGAATAGTTCGATCGTTCGCCCAATCAGTGGTACATGTACATGTAATGATATATATATATATATATATATATATATATATATATATATATATATATATATATATATATATATATATATATATATATATATATATGTATAAATTCCTCTGCCTCAAGTCTCTTGAGTTACTAATACAAGTACAAGGATCATGCACTAGTTTTTCCTAACACAAGACTATGATTTTGCAATTATATAACATTGTCTTGTGGTTGTAAACTTTGTTTCCACTTTATTCAAACTTCCCAGTTCTCTCCATACCAATGATAATGAAGAAATTTGTGCGGTATAACATTGCATGAGTATTAAATGAAGAAAGCGTGCATCGTAGGCTGAAGAAAAATTAATCAAATCTAAAAGACGTGAATTCAGCGAAGTTTAGTATTACGGTGTTATTGTGTGAAGGAGGAGTGAGAATGGATATTAGGATTCCAGAGATGTGGCCTAAATACTTTATATGATAAATACCTATCTGTTTATCTATTTGTCTACTTATCTATCTATATATGTACTTACTCATCATTCTACCTACCTACCTACTCACCTCTATGAAGGAAATACATTCATATATATATATATATATATATATATATATATATATATATATATATATATATATATATATATATATATATATATATCAAGAGCAGGAAGCCAGTGGAAAATCAGTATTTGTCAGTAACATTTATTCACGACGTTTCGCCCTCTTCAATGGGCATTTTCAAGCTACAAGGAGTACATATTTAGTAAACATTAAAGGTGTCATTAATAAAAACTTGCTATAAAATATTGCATGACAATTAAGAATACAAAATGAGAACTAAGATCATTAAGAATACAAATTAAAACTAAAATAATAAAACAACTTACAAATATAAAAATAGAAACAACTAAAATATACCTGTTGACTCAAGTGGACAGGCGAGAGAACTAATGAAACGAGACGAAAACGTAGCCGACGAAAAACTCGGAGGGAGAAGGGTTAGGCCTAAATTATAAAACTCGGACAAATTAATGATTTTATAATTTAGGCCTAACCCTTCAACCTCCGAGTTTTTAGTCTGCTACGTTTTCGTCTCGTTTCATTAGTTCTCTTGCCTGTCCATTTGAGTCAACAGGTATATTTTAGTTATTTCTATTTTTATATTTGTAAGTTGTTTTATTATTTTAGTTTTAATTTGTATTCTTAATGATCTTAGTTCTCATTTTGTATTCTTAATTGTCATGCAATATTTTATAGCAAATTTTTATTAATGACACCTTTAAATGTTTACTAAATATGTGTACCCTTTGTAGCTTGAAATGCCCATTGAAGAGGGCGAAACGTCGCGGAATAAAGGTTACTGACAAATACTGGATTTTCCACTGGCTTCCCTGCTTTCCTTGATATATATATATATATATATATATATATATATATATATATATATATATATATATATATATATATATATATATATATATATATATATATATATATATATATATATATATATATATATATATATATATATATATATATACTTGAGCGAGTCCGCAACTTAATCGCAGGTAATACAAGTAAATAAAGATGATAACTCGTAAATAATTAATTTCTAAAGACAATGTTTTGGAAAAGTTACTTCCCATCTTCAGGTAAAACTGTAAAATCAGACATTAAAAGTAGGCGCGCATGATCAACTTTAGGCAAATGCCCACCGACAAATAACCGCAGAAAACATATATGGTACATATAAAAGGTAGGCGTAGTAATGCGGAGCCAATTGATTGGTTGGAAAAACTATTACATAAATGCAGACTGTCTAAAACAGAAATCCTTATACATAAAATACAAATGAGAAAGAAAAGTAGGTCTATATCTTTTATTATGAGGTTACCAATAAGAAACTAAATCTAATGAAATACAAGTCTGCTAATATTTGGAAGTGAAGAGAGCTCTACTAGTTGTAATGTAATCTGGTAATATATATGATTCAATTTCCGAAATAAGAAACAAAAGATGTCATAAGGAAGGAAAACCAATCACATATTTAGTAAAAAGAACTTGTCTGGGATTGAATGAATAAGATTATAAGAAACACTAAAAAAGTCAGACTAAGTAGGCATAAGCGTTAATGTTCAGGTAGTAGGCAGGTAATAGTTAAAGCTCGAACTTTGGTCATAATTTGAAGACTAACATATCAACAACTGTTGTGAAAGGTTCAAAAGATTTCTATGAGATACTTTGCCACGAATGAAATGTTCTGAAAAAAAAGGTGAAAACTTTTCTATTAATGACGAGCAGCTTCTATTTCACTTCTCTTCTCAGAACCTTTATAAGCTTTGGCTTTTCGTCTTATGATGATGATGATGATGATGTTGATGGCACAGAGAGAGAGAGAGAGAGAGAGAGAGAGAGAGAGAGAGAGAGAGAGAGAGAGAGAGAGAGAGAGAGAGAGAGAGAGAGAGAGAGAGAGAGAGAGAGAGAGAGAGAGAGAGAGAGAGAGAGAGAGAGAGAGAGAGAGAGAGAGAGAGAGAGAGTGTATGTAGCAAAATACGCCATGATTCAAAACAGTGTATAAATTCACTTTTCATGCCCAAGACTCACATCATATGGTGTGATTCCGTATTTTCTTTGATTACAGTGATGACATTTAGGATATTTCATGTTTATATGTAACGTTATAATCTTTTCTCGTTGTTGTTTTTATTCTGTCCTTTTTATCATTTCATGCTTTACAGTTTTTTCTTAAAGTAACTTTTCTAGACGCCTATGAACTGAAAGATGGTGAAGAATGGTTCCTTTCCATTGTACGATGTTAAACTTTCACACAACGAGAACAATGAAAAGAAACATGATAACAAAGACGAAAACCTGTCAATTCAATAAAAGTAACAGGACAAGAGCCATTCTCAAAATGAATGAAAAATTAAGCGTCAAATGGTGCCGAACTGATGACAAAATAGGAATGAAACCAAGGGCATCTCTACATTAACAGCCTTCCGCAATCAAATGATTTTCCCCTAGAGACAAAGTTCACTAGACTGTGTGAAGGTGCAATTTAGAAAACTTGTTAAATTACAATTACAGAAATCTGATGAAGCCAAAGCACGCTCCTGTTTCACACGAAGATCCAGAAATGTTATACACAGATTTATGTATGTTCTAGTTTCTTTTCTCTTCTTTTATCTTCATACCCAGGAATAGGCATTACTCGAGAGCTGCAGGAAGAACATTGCTCCCAGTCTTATCTATACATATCCATCTTCATTCTCTCTCTCTCTCTCTCTCTCTCTCTCTCTCTCTCTCTCTCTCATGTGTTTCTTCGTTCTGATCTGATCATCTGCCAATTACAAGGCTGACGATCTGTCCACTTGCTGCTAGCCTGTCATTCCCTATTAAACACCCAGTACGATTTCAGGATCTATTTTCTTCTTGGGAAAAATGATTGGCGACAATATTTTGCATTTTAGGTTAGTAAATGAACGGAATACGCTGAGTAATCAGGTGATTAGTGCTGAGTCATTAGGGTGCTCAAAAAGAATTAGGCAAATCTATCGATGAGGAAAATGAACAGAAACAGGTAGATAAGCTTCATACAGGAACTGCCACTCTTATTTTTATGCTCATATGTGCTTATGCTTTTTACCAGTCATTGTTGTTTCTTTCATTGGTTCAGCTTTCGTCAGTCATTGGTATATTTCTTCTGGCTTCCAGTAAGTTTTGAATGTAAGAGTGACAATATCAGCGAGGCTCCAGCTTTGTGATTCCTATAGAGAAAAGATGAGTATTCATGTTTCTTTAGTTGAGGAAACACTGTATGGTGCCAAATAAATTGATGAGTCGTTCCGAAAACAAAATGCTTTATATCCAAGTAAAGACCAAAGTGATATCTGATGGTATTGCTTCACTGTCGTTCATATTACGCAATATTTCTTTGGGCTCATAAGCTTCTCTTTTATCTCCAGGACAAGAAGGAATAGAAAAAATGTGTTTGTCCTCAAATACTAGTCAAAACTTGAGCTGCACTTGCGATGGCTATAAAAAGAGGATATTGACGTAAAGTAATGACAGGAAGCAGATTGGCTGGCCTGATAGGTGATGCTCAAGAAAGTGAGGAAGTGTCCACAGACACCTCAAGCAGGCAATGGGTGTGTGGTATACAGTAAAGCAAACCTTCCATAATGTAGAAGTATGATGAGTCAGGGTTGCTACATCTTACAGTTCTTGTATATATATAACTCTTACAAGTCTGATCCATCTTCTGACTTAAAAATAATAAATTTGAGAGAAAAAAAAATGTGTATGATATTATTGTGTTAAAGAGTCTGAGAGCAGAAAAGAAAATGTGTATGACATGATTGTGTTAAAGCAGATTCTGACAGTAGAAAATAAGATGTGTATGTCATTATTGTGTTAGAACAGTCTTACAGCGTATTTGTGAAGACATTAAGTGACAAGATAAATGAGAAAGTTGGTATTAACCTGTAAATTTTCATCGATCCATCACATGAACAGGTGGCTTTCATCTACAAACAGCAGGCCTCTACTATGAAAGGACAGGAGTATTACAACATTACAGGTTGTATCCTGTAGCATTAATGAATATAAGTGAATCGCATGGCTCCTGAAGTCACGTATCCTTAATTGATACATGAATGTAACTGAAAATTTCACACAGTGTGAGGTCCTGAGGACTAGAAACTGCAAGGGTTTTGAATTTTCCTTCTGATAAAGTGTATGTTTCATGTCCTATAAAATACACTAACACTTTGAGTGACATAATTTACTAAGGTAGGTATGTGCATTTTCAGCCTGACTTCTAGAAAAGGTACGTTGTTTGCACATTTACTTTCCTCGTCTTAGTGCTGTTCATCTAGCACCATCGTATCAAGGATCACTATCTCTATGTACAGTAGTGGTCAATGTCTAGTTATTCATTTATTTTTTCATTCACAATTCCTTAAATGTCGTATTCATATATGCATACAAAACAAACCTCCAAGATTACGGTGTTGGTATGGCATGAATAGCACACTGTCGGTTGTTCACAATTTTTTTTTGTATACCAGAACGTTCTCTTCACAGTCACTGTAAAGATAAGTTGAAGCCTTCCCTAAGCCAAGCTTCTTACCGAGAAACATAAGAAGCCCTTCTAAGGTACAAATACAAAATATACAGAAAGCATATCAAGTACATCATGAAAGAGCTCAGCTTGAGAATAATTTGAAAATTATATACAAAACGCCTGCATTCATGTCTTGCACCTGAATACAGTTATTCTAAACAACATAAAATTAAAACACGAAATTTATAAAAAAAAAAAAAATTAAAATAAAAATACAAGAAAATATCTGACACAAACCGTTTACATCGGTGTCTGACCCTAATACTAATAATTTTGAGTGTGCCGAGGTGTGTGTAAGCAGGATAACTATGTAAGGGCAACATAGGACCTTCCTAGTGCCATCTCAGAACCATGATGGAAATGTCACTTTTGATACATGCTCCAACTTGTGTGTGTGTGTGTGTGTGTGTGTGTGTGTGTGTGTGTGTGTGTGTGTGTGTGTGTGTGTGTGTGTGTGTGTGTGTGTGTGTGTGTGTGTGTGTGTGTGTGTGTGTGTGTGTGTGTGTGTGTGTGTGTGTGTGTGCAATGTAATGATGTGGTTCATGTTAGGCCTGTGAATTAGACAGGCTCTAGGTGGCCTTTTTTGTTTGGCATAAAGAGCATTGTGAGGAGGTGTCAGTAGATAATCTAATTACAAGGCAATTCAGTAAACTAAGAATTGATAGAAAGATTACGGGTATATTCCACTCACAATAATTCAATCTGTTCTTTGGTTTAACATAACTTGCCTCGAATTCAGAAACAAACTTTCTTAAAATAATGAAAAATTGTAGGAAACTTGGAGTTCAGAACATCACCCCTATCTTAGACATATACAAGAAAGCAATTGTCCTGAGATGTGAAACAATGCAACATGTAAGCCTTAAGCCAATATTACCAAACGTTACCTCTGGAAGGAGGCTAAAGTCACTATAGTGTAGAATATCAAGATACTCAAAATCATTTGTACTTACAGTATTAAAATGTTGAATGAGCAGCAGCGAAGCTACGAGTTAAAATGTCCAAGACTGTTCTTAAAACTTGTTGACAGCCTATGTGTGTTCATTAGGGAACTAGATGAGCGTATGACATATGTGTGTGAGGCCTATTTTACTACTTTTATTGAAAGCTCATGAAACAAATTACACGAATAATAAAGTATTATTACTATTATTATTATTATCATTATTGTTATTATTAGGCATCCTCAAACAGCCTCCGTGTATGAAGAGAGAAGAGTTGCCAATACCCAGTGCGAGTGACGTCTAGAGGAGTCACCCCTGAAGAACATTATTCAACCCTTCACCTGTCCCCTCATTGGTACTGAGGAAGAACATCACCCTGGAAACACTTGAAGAAAATGGCGACTGATGGAATACGGGGAATTGGAAACTAAGTCTTGTGTGCTGAAGAAATAAAGCAGCTTAAAAGTAATCCAACAACTCATTCTCCTGCCTGTGTGTGTGTGTGTGTGTGTGTGTGTGTGTGTGTGTGTGTGTGTGTGTGTGTGTGTGTGTGTGTGTGTGTGTGTGTGTGTGTGTGGCGGTGTGTGTAATGTTTGAAGGAGCTGACAGTCACGCCTGTGCCTCTCGTTTAGGCCTAATAATATTCTGCCTATCTTGTGTTGATGTCATCTTGTGAAGTGGCATTTATTTCTTTTCCTGAACTTTTTATTTTTTATTTTTTTTTTTATTTCGTGTACTCTCCCGAGTGTTTATGTTTTCCTTCATGTACACGTGTGCTTGGGTATACATTTACGGCGATGACTTCCTGGCGCGGTTTTGCTGGCCATGCACTTGCGTCCCTCAGCAGGTGTGCCCAATTTATGTCCTCCTGATAAGCAGTCCCAATATAACGTTCCTTAACTCGAATGAAAATAATTCCAATCAGCGGCGTAATTTGTTTTTAATTAATAGCAATTACTGATAGAATATCGGAAAGGAAAACTCTATCAAAATATTAATTATAGCACACTCGATGGTGCCCTACACGGCCATACATTCGCTGTCTCCTTCCCACACATCGCGAATTTATCCATTCAATAGCGTTCTCCTTGCCATTCCATCGCCATTTTAGAAACATTGAAGGAATAATGTGTTTTTGGGGAGGTGCTGAATTTTTCAAATCATATATATTCGATTAAGCATGAAGCAAAAATATTTCCCTGCCAAATAAAATACGGGGGCAGACTCAGCGCCATTTTCTCTCTGGTTCGGGCCTGTGTGTGGCTGGCAGCGCGGGGGGAGGCAGGTGGCCGACCAGTGCGCGCGCCGCCCCCCGCCAGTCACCGCTCAGCCACCGGTTCCGTCACCATGGTTACCACCCCCTACCATGGCTCGCCTGCCTCGTCGCCCTCACCCTTCCCTTTCAGCTTCCCCTTCCTCTGATCCGTCACCTCCTTTTGCCCGCTAAAGTGTTTCGAGAAAATGGAAAATTGGTGTTCCGTGAATGATGGCGAAGGCGGGCGGTGTGCCAAGGGTGGAGGCGGGGAAGGTTTGCAAGGATTAATATCAGACGGAGATGAGCCGGGGAGTCCGAGGTGACAACGGCACGCACGCTAATATTATACCTTCCTCCGATATATGTTATAGAGAAGACAAATGCAAATGAATAAGGGAGGGAATACACACACATACATACACGCTCCCTCTCACCAGGGATAAGAGAGAATGTTGACACGCTATGAAATTACGCCCAAAGGAAATGTATATACGCCATAGATAACAAAAATAAATAAATAAATAAGGAGTTTCGCGAGTAAAGAGGTAAGTCAATTTTCTGGGAGCCTCTCTGAGCGCAGTGATAAGGTGAGGTGCCTCGGGCCCCGCCACCTGGACAGCACTGCTGTGTGGGCCCTGTAG
>NC_059292.1:32649042-32651542 GCF_017591435.1 Portunus trituberculatus | reverse complement strand
ATTTACTTTTTCACTTAATGTGGCTCGAGTGTACTGTTGGAGAGAGGAGGTTCACTCAGCTAACTTTGAAACTCAACCTTAGCCTAACCATCAATACATCTAGATGGGAAAAAGTGTTGGTAGGTTGTAAGTCTAAGATGGCTTTGTCTTGTTTCCACTATATGATGATTATGTATTATCAGGTAACATTTATTCATGGCCAAGTGGGTGCAAGTTACATATGATTTATGTATGTATAAATTACGGCCAGTGTTTTTGTAAAAATATGTTTATCTGACAAAAACGTGCAGGGAACGTAATGAAGTTTTTAAAAAGTATAATATATTCAATAACTGTATACCTGTTGCGTTTTTTCACTAAATTTATGACACACAAAATTAACATTAAAAATAAAGAAAAATATAACTATATGGATGACAAGAAAAAAATATATATAATTGTCAAGATTTTCCAACTAATTTTGTACTTCTAAAATACAACACAAAGAGATTAATCTAGTAAATAGTGACATACACTGAGACAAACAAAATAAGTTACAGTAGGAGGAGAGCAAAATTTCCTTCCTTCATATGTAAAAAAAAAAAAAAAAAAAAAATCCTAATAGGTGCATATTGTGCCGGAAAATGTGATCTTGAACTAATAACACTAATAATTAATAAGACCAATAGCAAGAATATTTAAATCAATTCTGAAAAAATCACCAATTGTGACTGTTATCGACAAATATTGAGTTTAAATAAACATTTATGCTTAAAAAAAGAACGAAAGAATCTAAAAACAAAAAAATACAGAAAGTCCATCAACGCTGATGATGACAGAAACTTGAGTACAACTTGATGAGAGACAAACGAAAAGTGACATTACAAATCAAAGTAAAGAAAGAAACTAAGTGATACCAAATATCCACCCAAGAAAAGAATCGAACACATAATTTAGATACTATCTTTCTTTATATATATATATATATATATATATATATATATATATATATATATATATATATATATATATATATATATATATATATATATATATATATATATATATATATATATATATATATATATATATATATATATATATATATATAAAGAGATACACACACACACAAAAGAGGTAATAAAATAAACTCGAATAAATATAAATCAATAAAATAAATGAAATACTTATAATGAAATAAAATATAAAATCAAAGGAAAAAACAAAATGGAAAATAAATTATATAAAATAAATATATAAATAAAATAAATAATTGATTAGGCAATCTATGGTGAGAAGTAAACCAACAATTAAATAAAAATAAAAGAAAAAAATTGCAATAAAAGTGAAAAAAAAAAATAACGAAAAATCCGACGATCAAAGATGAAGCTCAATGTATATTTCAAAGTGCCTCTCCTCCAACTCGCTAAAAGAAAGCACATATGTAACAAGAAAACAAAGAAAAAACATTAAAAATAAGCTAAGAGAAAGAAAAATAACTGTGTTCTTATTCCACTGAACATGAACCTTAGAGAGAGAGAGAGAGAGAGAGAGAGAGAGAGAGAGAGAGAGAGAGAGAGAGAGAGAGAGAGAGAGAGAGAGAGAGAGAGAGAGAGAGAGAGAGAGAGAGAGAGAGAGAGAGAGAGAGAGAGAGAGAGAGAGAGAGAGAGAGAGAGAGAGATGTAAACAGACAAGCCAGCCTCAGTCATACATTATTACGATGGCAGGACCAGCTCTGAAAATACTAGATAAGGTTTACTGGAGGGAGTGGAAACACCAAGATGGGGTGGAAGACTTGGGGCATCAAACATTACACCATAATCTCAGAAAAAATATAACATGAATAATAATAATAATAATAATAAAAATGATAATAATAATAATAATGATAATAATAAAGATGATAATAAAGATAGTGATAATAAAGTTAACAATTATAATAACAATAACGACGAACTATACAATAATAAAATGAAGAAGAAAACAAGGAAGGGGAAATAAATAGGAAGAGGAAGAGAAGGAGGAAGAGGAGAAAGAGAAGGAATAGGAACAGGAAGAAAAGGAAGAAGCAGAAGAGGAGGAGGAGGAGGAGGAAGAGGAGGAGGAGGAGGAGGACGACGAAAGAACAAGAAGAAAACAACAACAAGAATACAAACATCAACAACGTCAAAAACATTAATAAAAAGGAAATATTTAACTGCAGGGGCTACACAAGAGAACTAAATCACAAGTCTTCTACATTTCTTCATTAGTTCTTACTGAACGAATTCAGAAAAAAATGTAAAATCATGTAAGAAAGATAAAATGCATATTCCTACAATAGATGATGTGAAAAAAAGAAAAAATGAAAAAAGAAAGAAAAAATGCAATGAATTATATGGACATAAGGAGTATTGTTGTTTACCGGCAACACACACACACACACACACACACACACACACACACACACACACACACACACACACACACACACACACAAAACAATTCCTGAAGAAAAGAGTACAGCCTCACTGCCTTTTCC
>NC_059292.1:32641542-32646542 GCF_017591435.1 Portunus trituberculatus | reverse complement strand
GATGGAGGAGGAGGAGGAGGAGGAGGAGGAGGAGGAGGAGGAGGAGGAGGAGGAGGAGGAGGAGGAGGAGGAGGAGGAGGAGGAGGAGGAGGAGGAGGAGGAGGAGGAGGAGGAGGAGGAGGAGGAGGAGGAGGAGGAGGAGGAGGAGGAAGAGGAGGAGGAAGAGGAGAAGGAGGACGAGAAGGAAAAGGAAGAGGAGGAAGAGGAAGAGGAGGAGGAGGAGGAGGAGAAAAATAGAAAGAGAAAGAGAAAGAGAAAGAGGACGAGGAGGAGGAAGAGGAAGAGGAAGGGGAAAAGGAAGAGGAAAAGGAGGAGGAGGAGGAGGAGGAGGAGGAGGAGGAGGAGGAGGAGGAGGAGGAGGAGGAGGAGGAGGAGGAAGAAGAAGAGGAGGAGGAGGAGAAGGAGAAGGAGAAGGAGAAAGAGAAAGAGAAGGAGAAGGAGGAAAAGGAGAAACAGATGAAGGATGAAGAGGGAGGAGAGAAAAAGAAAATCAGAACAAAATACTTATAAACTGACTCTCAATAAAAAGGAAGATCTCTTAATATCACGGCCTGCACGTCTAACAAGCAGTAAACTTTCAGAAGAGTGACAGCCATAAGTACTAGTAGGCGTACCAAAGAGGCAATATCCATAATCACTAACAACTACTATAAGAAAACATTACATGATATTTGAGGAAGACCCAACGAACACTTGCTGAATGGGTACTTTTGACGGTCGTGTTGCTAAGAAAAGTTCTTCATGAAATCAAGTGGAGAATTGTTAGAGAAAGGTTGAGAAGAACATTTAGGAAAGTCAAGGTGTAGCATAGTCTGAGTAAAAGTACTGTCACTGATGAAGACCTGGCAAATAGCGTATATTGCCGGGACAGTGAGGCCAAAGGAAGTGAAACCGGCTTGGAATATGCTTGGATTTTGCTTAAATAGTTAGGTGTAGTTTTCGTTGCTTTATGAGAAAAAGACAGAGAAAACAATATAAAGTGTGGCCAACGCTAGTCACCACTACTGCACAATGTCTATGAACCAAAGAAATCCAGATCTCCTACGAATCTACTGTCTTTGGCTTATCTTTTCCCATTTCTTACCTTATGCTCTCACCAGTTTGAAAAGATACAACATTTCTCAGATATTGTGCATTCCATATATCATACGGCAATGCCGTGTTGCTGGATTTCCTTGTAGATTCTTAGTATCTCGTCTAGCTGTTTTCATTCTATTTCTTACCATCTCTTGTCATCTGTTCATGCGATGTCCTTCACAAGGCGCGGCATTCTTCTAATATTTTTCGCGTCCTTGAAAAATTAATTTGATTATCACTTTAATGTTGTGTTTTTTTCCGAATTTCCAGTATTTTCACACGTTTTATTGTCCTGATGTAAATTCTCTCTCTCTCTCTCTCTCTCTCTCTCTCTCTCTCTCTCTCTCTCTCTCTCTCTCTCTCTCTCTGTGTGTGTGTGTGTGTCTGTGTGTGTGATTCACTGTTTGATCTGCTGCAGTCTCTGACGAGACAGCCAGACGTTACCCTACGGAACGAGCTCAGAGCTCATTATTTCCGATCTTCGGATAGGCCTGAGACCAGGCACACAACACACACCGGGACAACAAGGTCACAACTTCTCGATTTACATCCCGTACCTACTCACTGCTAGGTGAACAGGGGCTACACGTGAAAGGAGACACACCCAAATATCTCCACCTGGCCGGGGAATCGAACCCCGGTCCTCTGGCTTGTGAAGCCAGAGCTCTAACCACTGAGCTACCAGGCCGTGTGTGTGTGTGTGTGTGTGTGTGTGTGTGTGTGTGTGTGTGTGTGTGTGTGTGTGTGTGTGTGTGTGTGTGTGTGTGTGTGTGTGTGTGTGTGTGTGTGTGTGTGTGTGTGTGTGTGTGTGTGTGTGTGTGTGTGTGTGTGTGTGTGTGTGTGTGTGTGTGTGTGTTTGAATAGCAAAACAATGATAAAGTTGTGCAATTTAGCAGTTTACCTATTTATTTGGAAAAGCATCTTGGATAGGATCTTGCACTCAACAGGGCTGAAATATAATGAAATCCATTACAGTATATAATATTTCCACCAATGTAATGTTACCTCCATTAAAGATATCATTACACTTACAATGAGTTTGAGTAGAAGATTTGTTTTTCGTACTTACACTGAATGACACTCCTTAATTTTTCAAAAACTAAGCACGGTCGTCTATAATCAGAAATTTACCGAATATAATAAGAACACTAAAATCTCTGGATTATGTACGTATCTATAAATCAATTTATTAATTCATCTATTTCTTTATAATTATTAGTTCAGTTATTTGTTGTTATTTTCTATTTCCTTTATTATTTATTTGAATCTTAAATGATCATAAGAATACAATATGCCTTTAAAGAACCCAGGCATGTTGATGCCTGCTGCTTTGCAGGGTGCTTCAAGTTTCTCACACCAGTGTATATGAATTTGTGTTGGCATGAGTCCTGGGTCGTGGAAGTGGCACCGGCAGAAGAGCCGTGGTGTGGAAGCAATGGACCAATATGAAGTGTGAGGGGGATGAGAGGCGATGGGACATCGAAGTTATCGGAAGGAGACAGAGAGGAGACATTAGAGGACTTAAGAGAAAGAAGGCACAGGACATGAAGAACATGGTATCGGGAAGAGGGACAAGTCGAAAGAACGGTGGAATATTCTAGGTAAGGTAGGAGAAACACACACACAAAAAAAATTAAAAGTAGAACATGCATAATAAACAATGGTAGTGTCAGTAGGTTTCGCTAGAAGTGAGACGTCAAAAGGTAAAAACGACCAAAAACACACCCCATCACGAATATGGTGTCGTCTTAGTGTTTGGGTATTACAAAACTGGAGCTCTACTTGAGAAATGACGGCTGAGTCTGAGGCAAAAACTGAAATGAATAACAAGGGAAACTAGTAAGGCAAAAAAAAAAAAAAAAAAAAGCAGCAGCACGCGGTGGAAGTAAACTTTTGGATAGGTCTGAGATGTTAGCAAGGAATAGAACGGGCTGCTAACGTTGCATGGACTAAGAGCATGGGCTGAATATTACTTTTTATTGTTATCTATTTAAGACACAACAGTTCTCAACTTAGAAATAAATACCGCACCTGATCATCAATCAGCATGATAGGGAGAGCACGCCTACTGCTGCTATTCTTGTTCGTCATCAAGGCTCAAAACCGATAAATTGTCACTCGATATTGTGTTGACAGCATATCAGGAAACATGTAATCTTAATCTCAGGAATAAGGAAAAGCAACAGTCTGCTGCCGCACTTAGTTCAGAAATCTGGGATGAGTTTACAATATAAGGTTCACCAAGAGCCGGTGGACATGCTCTGACGCCGGGAGCTCCTGGCATTGCCGATATTTGTCTTTTAGTGATTCTGATTTTCAACTAACTTTTCATGTTTCAACACTCTTTATCAAGTTACCATTTAAAATAATCAGTCTCTGAAAGGCATTAGTTGATGAAAATATGAAATACGTATGGCATAGGTAATACTTATTAATGACAAGAAAATCGTCTCTTTCCCTAATGCATCAACTTGTTTTGAATAAAATATATCATGTTGTTTTATTTTGTATTTCATATGTGATTCTCAGGGGGAAAACAGTTGCGGGTTTAGTGCAGATAGGAACTAGAAAAATCCATGACAATGAAAATTCATGAATAATGCAAGATCATGAAATCTGTGATAAAATCACATCTTGTATATGCTGCCTAAAGCTTATAGAGGTTTTAACAAGTAGGATGTAAGCCAAATTCCCAGGATCAATAATCAAGATAAAACAAAAACTAATGGCTCTAATCTTGAAAATTTTGGATTCAAGTACGAGATAGGAGACCATTTTTTCTCAAATAGTGTTAAATGAATAGAGCTGACTTAGCAATGAAGTTGTTTTTAATGAGCCGTAAAGATTTATATATATATATATATATATATATATATATATATATATATATATATATATATATATATATATATATATATATATATATATATATATATATATATATATATATATATATATATATATATATATATATATATATATATATATATATATATATATATATATATATATATATATATATATATATATATATATATATAGAGAGAGAGAGAGAGAGAGAGAGAGAGAGAGAGAGAGAGAGAGAGAGAGAGAGAGAGAGAGAGAGAGAGAGAGAGAGAGAGAGAGAGAGAGAGAGAGAGAGAGAGAGAGAGAGAGAGAGAGAGAGAGAGAGAGAGAGAGAGAGAGAGAGAGAGAGAGAGAGAGAGAGAGAGAGAGAGAGAGAGAGAGTAGTGATTGGTGGAAATAGGTAGGTATGTTTGATATGGGTATTGATACCAGTAGGTTTGATGGTTTCTTGTGGCCAGTGGCAGATTTAGAAATCTGGGGGCCCTAGGGAATGGTAGGCATGCCCCCACCCAGCAACTTTTATTTTAGGGATGTACCGATTATGAAATTCTGGGCCAATACCGATGCATAAATTAATTATTTGGCCGATGGCCGATGTTTGTTTTTATTCTTGTTTTGTTCTTATTTATTTGCCCTTTTTTTGCCTTAATCCTTTCTGCACAAGCGGAGATGGAGTAATCCAATATAGTGGGAACTAAAGGGGGGCCCAGTTTTCTTTATACATCCATAGGAGGCCCCGAGACACATTTAATAGGGTAATCATTCTGGTGGCATTTTAGCAAATGGACTGAAGCAAGTAAAATCTCGACGGATATGTTGGCATAGCCAGAGTTTTCCATCCTATATTTTAAAAAAAGAAAGTAAAATTAGAAAAAAAAGAAATATAGCAAATCTAAATTGTAACCAAAGAAAAATAGTACAGCTTCTTTTCCTCACTCACATTAGCTAAACAGACAGTTTTTATATCCAGGCTTCAACATTCTTTTCTAGTGCGTAGGTGAATTGGTTTCCTTTACCAAAATTAATAAACATTTGAAATTCAAACTTTGGTAGGCACTTCAAAGTACAATCTTTTT
>NC_059292.1:32619042-32639042 GCF_017591435.1 Portunus trituberculatus | reverse complement strand
ATATATATATATATATATAGAGAGAGAGAGAGAGAGAGAGAGAGAGAGAGATAGATAGATAGATAGATAGATATTGAAAAGCAGCGTCGAATTGCTTCTGTGAGGTACTTACGACATGAGTCTGTTTCTTTGTGTCTTTATTCGCAACAAAAATCCACTTTTGAGGTTCACACACACACACACACACACACACACACACACACACACACACACACACACACACACACACACACACACACACACACATATATATATATATATATATATATATATATATATATATATATATATATATATATATATATATATATATATATATGTACATATAGTGGGGATCTACATGGTTACAATAACCCTACCTCCTGTACTTCACCTCTCTGGTAATGGATACCATTTTGATGATGTTGATCTTAGACTATCCTGTGACAGCATCAATGTAAAATAACAGCCTGTCAAGGAAACATTCTTTGAGTTTTGCCAAGATTTCATCGAATATGTTGCATTTCTCTAATTTTTCAGCAAGTATAGGCAGCAATATATCGTTTTTGGATAACATATAGTTGATACCGGTTGTGCTATTCTTAATATCAATAGTAGTGAAAATACTGTAGTTGGGAAAGAGACCAAGACAGGCCCCGATCACTGTTATGTCCACATTTCGGTCTCCACAGCATTTCCATTTCCAACTGGAGTTTATAGACAAATAATTAGACATTGCATTTTATTTCAAATGCTAATACATTCTATACTCAAAAATAGTTAGTTTTAGGCACACACACACACACACACACACACACACACACACACACACACACACACACACACACACACACACACACACACACATATATATATATATATATATATATATATATATATATATATATATATATATATATATATATATATATATATATATATATATATATATATATATATATATATATATATATATATATATATATATCGAACAGAAATTGTAACTAACATTTAAAACTTATGATTATGCGAAAAGAATTGTCTTACTAATCTCAAATATTTTTTTTAATATTTCATAGATAATTTATTTTTCATGAAGACGTTAGGAAAAAAAATTGAAATTTGTTGTTTTGGTATGATAATGTCACAAGCAATATAGACATAAGTTATTACAGAATGCAGCCTTCTTTCCCAGCTCATCAGTATATATTAATGTTGTTTTTCTCAGGTAGATATTTGGTTGGTGGCTGATTATTGGTGAGTGCAGAGCACACGTATAACCCTGGAAATATCAGATCCTCTTTCATTTCTTTGGCGTTGTTTTGTACAAAATACAGCAGTGACGCGCGATGAACGCCGCTGGAACCTCCAGTAACCTGGAATTATTTCAAATTTTCTTCTGTATCGATATTCATCTTGTGCTTCGTTCTTCAATACACAGGTTCATCATAACCTCATTTGTTGACTAAACAACAATGTAGGCGATGACATAACTTATCTTGCCGACCAAGGCACTGCCGGGACTACTTTGACATGTACAATATACATATACGCATATGCATATGTAAATAAATAAACATCATATATATATATATATATATATATATATATATATATATATATATATATATATATATATATATATATATATTGTAAGGATCAAAGTATTTCTGATGTCGCTGTTTCTGTTCTTCCCAATACCTTCATTTCGTCCTCATGTAATGTTATGTTGCACAAATTACTTCATTATCATCGGTATTGAGAGAACTGGTAAGTTTGAATAAAGTGGAAACAAAGTCTACAACCACAAAACAATGTTGCATAATTGCAAAATCATAGCCTTGTGTTAGGAAAAACTAGTGCATGATCCTTGTACTTGTATAACTCAAGAGACTTGAGGCAGAGGAATTTAGATGTACAATATTACATGATTGGGCGAAATATCGAGTTATTCCTGTTTATTTCGCACCTACGCTGATGTCCACCATCTGAAGAAAAAAATACAAGGGAAAAATTGCATTCAGAGTGATGCTAAATATCTACCTAAAAAAAAATAACTTGACTAAAACAGAAAATGGTAAATAACTGGAATGAAAACGAGGTTTGGAAAATCAAACTGTCACGAAAATATGGGTTTTTTCAGTATTTCCACTTCAGTACAAGGTAAGCAGAACGTGATGGGCCAGTTAGAAATAGAGGTGAGAGGGACCAAAGTTGATGCTGTATAGAAACGCTTTGTCTCAATGTGTTGAATTTCTACCCACAGAGACTAGACATTGTCTGAGGATATTTATTACGTTGTCATCGCCTTTATTACTAAATAGTCATCGTCGTTATTTGAAGTGTCATCCAGGCTTCTCTTTTTATGGTGGGATTTGTGTCGGGTTTTGTTCAGTTTCCCAAGTAAAGTTTCTTTCGTACAAAGTAATTCCAGTGATTATCACTTTCCATGCAACATAAAGCCTGCGTATTAATCTCCAGTGGATATACTGGTAATAGTCTTACTTCTTTCTTTATTCGTTAATAGTCTAGTTTTATTGATGTACGCTAAACCGAGCTTTCTATCGGTTTATTCAACACATTCGATCTTTCTTAAGGGCAGTTTAAGTCTCTTAATATCGGATGTACGATGTAGGCATCGTAATGACATTAATGGCTGTCTCTCTTCGAAGCAAAGGCTACTTTTCATGAAGATGTTTTGTTCCTATAATTCCAAGCCTGGCATACAAATCTTTGTCATGCACTGATTTATTGCAAGGTTCATTGAAAAATACTTTCTATATTGTCCTAACGATAACTGCCGATGTTTAAGCCTTTTTTTTTAATTAAAATCTAACATCACTTTTATTTGTTTTTCGTCTCCTGTGAATAGCAACAGTGACATTTTTTTTTCATTTTAAAATAAACAAGTATAAAGAAAATGTTTCCATAATTTTGCGTACAGCTAAATCATATATAAGATATAAATGTATAGAGTGATGGGCAATTACAATGATAGACATAAATAAAAAGACGGTAAAATAGGCCAAACGAAAGAAGTAAAAAGTAATAACACATGAGACGGCCTGGAACAGACAGACCACGAAGGGAAATGAATACAGAAAGTCTTTCAGTAAACTCTTAATGGCTGATAATGAGTAATCAGAGGATGATGAATATGATGCTGATAATGATGACGGTGATGATGATGATGATGAAAATATTGATTAATAAAAAAAAAAAAAAGATCTCATGCATGTCTTCAAACACTCTCAGTTTCTATGTGATATTGTAGTATGATACAATGTACCTGACCTTCTGAGAACCTGAACCGTATATATATATATATATATATATATATATATATATATATATATATATATATATATATATATATATATATATATATATATATATATATATATATATATATATATATATATATATATATATATATATATATATATATATATATATATATATATATATATATATATATATATATATATATATATATATATATATATATATATATATATATATATATATATATATATATATATAAGTTGTTTATTTATTTACATATGCATACACGTATATGTATATTGTACAGGTCAAAGTAGTCCTGGTGTTGTTCTTCCGTTCCCGGCAGTGCCTTGGTCGGCAAGACAAGTTATGTCATCGCCTACATTGTTGTTTAGTCACATCAACAAATGAGGTTATGATGAACCTGTGTATTGAAGAACGAAGCGCAAGATGAATATCGATCCAGAAGAAAATTTGAAATAATTCCAGGTTACTGGAGGTTCCAGCGGCGTTCATCGCGCGTCAGTGCTGTATTTTGTACAAAACAACGCCAAAGAAATGAAAGAGGATCTGATATTTCCAGGGTTATACGTGTGCTCTGCACTCACCAATAATCAGCCACCAACCAAATATCTACCTGAGAAAACAACATTAATATATACTGATGAGCTGGGAAAGAAGGCTGCATTCTGTAATAACTTATGTCTATATTGCTTGTGATATTATCGTACCGAAATAACGAATTTCAAAAATGTGCTTAACGTCTTCATGAAAGATAAACTATCACAAAAGATTGAAGAAAATAATTTAAATTAATAAAACAATTATTTTCACATAAACATAATTTTCAAATGTAAATCATGATTTCTGTTCGAGATGTAAATACATTGGCATAGATAACATCTCTATCCAATCTCTGCCGGTAACTTTGTCACGTTTGCTCACTCGGTTATCCTGACAGTAAAAGACAGTAATATTTCAGTCTTGTAATTGACGTTTAATAAAAAAAAACCCTAATTCTTTATAAATAGGCATAAAACTTGAAGACAGACAGTGTAAGGCAAGAGTAAACAGACAAAACGTAAAGTAGCAGAGAAGAGTTGATGTTGTTATTTAGGCAATGGTCTATCTTTATTACATGAATTTAAACAGAATTTCATTCCCGAGTAAATACGTTTGTTTCAACTTGCTTCTTTAATAAGGTATTTGCCTAGTTGTTGTTATCATTTTTATCATTATTATTTCTATTATTATTACTTTTATTATTATTATTATCATTATCATTATTGTCATCATCATTATCATTATTGATATCATTATCATTATTATTATTATTATTATTATTATTATTATTATTATTATTAACTATTATTACTACTATTTACTACTACTACTACTATTATTATTATTATTATTATTATTATTATTATCATTATTATTTTTATTATCGTTATTATTATTATTATCGTTATTATTATTACTATTATTATTATTATCATTATTATTATTACTATTATTATCATTATTACTATTATTATTGTTATTATTATTAATATTATTATTATCATTATTGCTATTGCTAATATCATTATCATTATTATTATCATTATCATTATTATTATTATTATCATTAATGTATTTTATTATCATTAGTTATCATCATTATTATTATCGTTATCATCATCACTATATGTATTATCTTTATGTTTCATTTAATGTCATTATATTAGCTTGCACATATATTGAAAATTTTATTTGATTGGTTAGTGGTCATAGAACATAATTTTGGTATTTTGAAATATATACGCTTTTTTGGGAGAATTTACATCTGAATCCCATGGTGCAGGATTGGGGTACATGGTTCAATTTTTCTCGAGCAGTTCTCACTAAATATATGTGACAGAAAATCTTAAAACTGTCAAGAACAATAAGCGTCACATAGGTGTGGCAGTTTTGATTTTTCTATTTGAATTTTCATCAACAGAAACTCCCCTGTCTTATCAAGCAAAGCATTAGGAAACAATTGTTATACTTCTAAACATGGAATCCTAAAGGATGGAGTGGGCTTGAGGAGCGTGGGCAGTGCTGGTGGCGAAGCCACAACTCACCCGTCTGTCACGTTCTTGAGACAAACGTTTGGCGCGGTGTCACTCAGGCATATATTTCTTTCCATGTTTACTGTTTACATGCAATGATAATGTCTATTACAAGAATAGATAGGATAGTAAGATAGATAGTTATGACATTTACCTGACAATTCTTTCAGTTGTCATGAGTCATTTAGGAAAGTAGAGATACCGTCTTTATTAAACATAATACAAAAGAACATCTTTTAGGCCTTCTAACCTTTAGGTCTTCCCTGGCCAGAGCGTGACTGGCAACTTCCCTATTTCAGACCGCCATAGTGTCTCCTTTACTAAACTAACCAGAGACCTCGAGGCCATTATGGATCGGGAAAACAATGTTGCCTAAATGTAGTGTATATGATAGTTTTTCTTTATGAAGTACAGGTCTCTAATGATGAACTTCGTGGAAGTGTTGCCATGGTGATCTGAAATCAGTGTCAGGGAAGCTGCCACTCACATTCTGGCCTAAGATGACCTGGAGGATTGCAAGTTTAAAAGATCCTCTATAAAGGCAGGGATCTGCATATATCTGGTTTTGTTGGCTTTTTATGCATAAATCGAATATAAAAAATGAGTACGAAGACGGCTTCGATCGCGCAAGCTAAAACAACTAGAGGATTCAAGAAAAAGTTGAGTATACTTCAAACCTAAATAAAAACATTCGGAAGAAAATGCATCATTCACATATGAGTCAAACTTGTTCAGTGGAGTGTATTTACTCGCAGAAAGTCAACGACTCATATCTAATGTCGTGCTTTGCACAATATGAACAATACAATAATAACAGGACAGTTATGATGTAGTCTACACACTGTTTACGCTAAATTTGTTGTTAAAAGAATGAGTGATAATGTGCTAACACTCGTGTAAATAAAATAAAAATAAAACATTCTTTTCAATATTATCTAAAGAAAGAAATGCAACATATACTTTCCGAGGATTACAATTTTCGTTTTCTTTTATTCAATAAATATATTTGGAAGAGTTTACCAAATTTACAAACCTTAAAACATCAATACTAAAAAATAGGTTCTTAAAAAAAAAAAAAAATGGTAATTTCAAATATTTTAAACCAATACCCAAATCATGAGCGGCATAAAAAGGGCAGCAGTGACTTGTTTCCTGATAAGAAACACACACACACACACACACACACACATACAGAATATTCAAATGATAAGAGGAAGATTCGAAATAGTATAATTTCCTAAATAGGAAATTTGCCGCAGAAAGATGAACGATCATGACCTAAATTCCAACAATAAATGACAAACTTTTTTCTTTTTTCCGAGAGACACAACATCTCTCTATAACATTTTGCAGGCGAAACACAAGACAAAGCACCAAACTACGTCGCTGTCCAATAAAACAACGGGAGGCTGGCAGGTGTCCTTCCCCCGCAGCATAGTATATGGAGCCAAGCACCCTTGAGCTTTTGCACGTACAGCGCCTATTCATTATTCTCACTCGTGGAGAGAAGTACAAGAGAAAGTACAAGCTTCCTGAAAAAATAAATAAAAAAAAACGACCAAACCTGCAGAAAGAGAGAGAGAGAGAGAGAGAGAGAGAGAGAGAGAGAGAGAGAGAGAGAGAGAGAGAGAGAGAGAGAGAGAGAGAGAGAGAGAGAGAGAGAGAGAGAGAGAGAGAGAGAGAGAGAGAGAGAGAGAGAGAGAGAGAGAGAGTGTCCTCATCGCATGGTAAATATACTAGATATAAAGAAAAAAAATGTAGTAAGGAACAGCCAACCACAAAATTAGCTTTCTAATCTTTCGCTGCACTGTTGCTTCTGCTTCAGACCAAATGATGGACGTCAGAGGAGAGGCAAGAATGCACACTTATCTAAAAAGTTGAGGCCAGTAAAAAAGAGTGCTATAGTAATGAAGAAATGGAAGGATTAAGAAGGTAAAAAGAAATGAAGGATTTTTTTTATGTCATGGACTGTAGCGCCTGTAGATATACTTGAAGAGTATTGAAAGTGCTGTTCAGCTTTCACCCATTAGTGGCTCAGGCAATTTTATTCATAGTGGTACCCGTATTAGGGCCCATATCACCACCCAAGCACATCTTTGGTGTAAAGCAATTACACCTCCACCTAGAACCTGGGTAAAATAGTGACATGTACGTAGGTAATTTTAAACCACTCGAAAATGACAAAGTTTCAAGGGGGCACGTGGTGGAATTAGAACCTACGCATGATATATATATATATATATATATATATATATATATATATATATATATATATATATATATATATATATATATATATATATATATATATATATATATATATATATATATATATATATATATATATATATATATATATATATATATATCAAGACTCCTATATGGAATACCGTTTTAGGTAGTATTTTTCTTTATACTTGTTTGGGGACCACCACCTCCGTGGGCCTTTTTTTAATCATAATTTTTATTGCCCTTGGCCGGTCTGCCCTCCTACATAAAGAAGAAGAAGAAGAAGAAGAAAAAGAAGAAGAAGAAGAAGTAGAAGAAGAAGAATTATATGATGATGATAATGATGACGTTAACCCTTTCATAGCAATTTGAAACATCACGTCTTAATTACTAACTGCTGTGATACCTAGTATCTTATTTTAATGCCACTTGCAAACGGACTAGAAATTGCAGAAATGATTCTTTTAATTCCTTCTCTCGTAAATGTTTGTACAAGTTTATATAAGTGTATTCAAGATTATATAGCTCTGTTAAATCCACGATGATTTGTATTTCTCGTAAAGGTCGTGTTTTCCTCCTTTCCCCAGAATCATGTTTGAGGAGATACGTTTGTGTAGGTGCAAGTTGTTAGCTAACATGACTAATGTCTCTCTCTCTCTCTCTCTCTCTCTCTCTCTCTCTCTCTCTCTCTCTCTTTCTAATCAGTTAAGTGCTTCTAGACTGACTGTATCTAGTCTATCTGGACACCTGGATTTGTCCCTAATAAATCAGTGACGTATGAGGAACAAACCGCAGAAAAAAAAGCCGTGATAAAACATTAATCGGAAAATTACAGCACTTTTCGGGGAGGGATGCCAGAAGTGACAATGCAATTTCTAATTTTCTTTTCGCTACGTGTGTAAGGAATAACAATAAGGAGGAAGGAAAAAAAGTTAATGTGATATTGTTTCCATACTCTTAGTTGAATTTGGTTATGCAATTAGAATAAGGGACAGGGAACCTTAAGAGGGGAAAAATGCTACTCAATTTATTTATCTTATTTTTCTTTTTATTTTATTCTATTATTTTTCAACCAGAGAAGCAACACCAAATGTCTTCGTGAAGTTAGAAAGAAGAACGGACACATTGCATACACATCATCAATGAAATACACGAGTTACGTATGCCACACTACATTGGCAACAGCAACAACAACAACAACAACAACAACAACAACAATAACTACTACTGCATAATATTGTAATGGAGTGTATTGGTAAAATTGGAAGTGTCGTGTTTTGTGTTCCAATGTAGGAAGATAATTACTGATAGTGAGTGCGACAATGATGGCCACTTCTGATAAGCTGCCAGTAATAAAAAAAAGACAGATAAGATAGTTGACAGCAATATAGCAAACAAATATGACACACCTAACAATATAGACTTCATTTCCTTTGTCTACGATCAATTCCAACGTCGTCAGTATGGTAGTAGTAGTAGCAATAGTAATAGTAGGAGTACCAGTAACGATAAGGATAATAGTAGTAGTAGTATAATATGTAGTAGTAGTAGTAGTAGTAGTAGTAGTAGTAGTAGTAGTAGTAGTAGTAGTAGTAGTAGTAGTAGTAGTAGTAGTAGTAGTAGTAGTAGTAGTAGTAGTAGTAGTAGTAGTAGTAGTAGTAGTAGTAGTAGTAGTAGTAGTAGCAGTAGTAGCAACAGTAGTAGTAGTAGTAGTAGTAGTAGTAGTCTCAGGGGGACAAGGCATTCCACTCCCATACCTGCAGATTTAAGTGGCCTTGACTGCGAGGCTACAGTGGTGGAGAGTGGCATAAGAGTAGATAGAGTAGAGGTAGAGTGAATTTATAGCTAACAACTAATGTTTATATTATAGAGTATTAGATATGGTTGGATGCCACAGTCATTAGCGAGAGTTGGGGCTAATGACCTCCAAGTAGTGGAGCCCCTAATTGACGCTTCAATAAACATGGGGTGGAGGTAGTAGTAGTAGTAGTAGTAGTAGTAGTAGTAGTAGTAGAAGTAGTAGTAGTAGTAGTAGTAGTACAAGCAAAAACAGTGGCACTAGAAATAAAATAGATTTTTTTCGATGTACATTTTTCTTATTTTTTTTCGTCCTACATTATGCTTTCTATGCTTGTCATTACACGCGAAAGAGAAAAACACAGCTAAGAACTTGGAGATGGTGGCTGGGCATGGGATGTGCAAGCTTTTTCACCAATCCGTGATCACTACCGTACCAATATTAAATCCTCCACCACTGCCATCACCACTACCACTGTCTCCACCACTACAACCAACACCATATTCACCACCACCCAAGCCACTCTTCTCCGGTTCACAAGTCAGTTTCAATTAAGAATCAGGTTTTGTGAGTGTGTGTGTGTGTGTGTGTGTGTGTGTGTGTGTGTGTGTGTGTGTGTGTGTGTGTGTGTGTGTGTGTGTGTGTGTGTGTGTGTGTGTGTGTGTGTGTGTGTATTTGTGAGTATATATATATATATATATATATATATATATATATATATATATATATATATATATATATATATATATATATATATATATATATATATATATATATATATATATATATATATATATATATATATATATATATATATATATATATATATATATATATATATATATATATATATATATATATATATATATATATATATATATATATATATATATATATATATATATATATATATATATATATATATATATATATATATATATATATATATATATATATATATATATATATATATATATATATATATATATATATATATATATATATATATATATATATATATATATATATATATATATATATATATATATATATATATATATATATATGAAAAACAGCAATCAACAACAGAATATATCCGACTCAAATGACTTGATCTGTCTATCACAAAACAACATTAAGTCTGGATGAGAAGCGCGAGGTGACTTGAATATATTTTATGATAAAAATCGTAATTTTCTGTTTCCTTTCCCTTAGCGGCATGGGGTTACCGACATACGGAAGGCCCCATTGAGAGCACAATTTGAAATAATCGTGGGTCCACCTTGTAAGAGACACTAACCGGCTTCACGATCCTGGCAGCGCTTTCCCTATGAAGGTGCCACGAAGCTGCGACTACCTTATGCCAACCTGTCATTTTAACTACTCAGTGACATGCTAATAATGACGGCAGAGCGTGGGAGCAAAATAATCGTCTCGGCTTGGCACTCTACCACATGCCTTCTTCCTTTTCTTCCTCTTCCTCTTCACCATCATCCTAATAATCATCAGCATCATTACCTCTGTGAATTTATTGAGGGTTAAGGCTTTCTCTAACCCTTTGCACTACTTATCCCTATCAGCTAGGCGTCTGTTTTGTCTATACCAGTACTGCAGATCACTATTATCATTACTATCATCAGTAGTAGTAGTAGTAGTAGTAGTAGTAGTAGTAGTTTTTATGCAAGAGATGATGCTGGCCAAGGGCAACAAAAATTTTAAAAAGAGCCCACTTGATTGCCAGTTTCCTAAAAGAGTCATAGCGTTAGCCAAAAAGTCTTGGACAAATGTCTTAAAGCCTCAATCATAAAAAAAAAGTCAATGCGTAAGTAGATGGAAATACAGAAGCAGGCAGGGAGTTTCAGAGTTTACCAGTAGTAGTAGTAGTAGTAGTAGTAGTAGTAGTAGTAGTAGTAGTAGTAGTAGTAGTAGTAGTAGTAGTAGCAGCAGTATTATTATTATTGTCGTTATTTTTAATATGATGATGATGATGATTATTATTATTATTATTATCATTATTATTATTATTATTATTATTATTTTTATTATTATTATCTTTATTATTATCATTATCATTATTATTATTATTATTATTATTATTATTATTATTATTATTATTATTATTATTATTATTATTATTATTACTATTATTATTATCATTATCATTATAATTATTATTATTATTAGCAGTAGCAGCAGCAGCAGCAGCAGCAGTAGTAGTATAGTACCACCACCAGCAGTAGTAGTAGTAGTAGTGGCAGCAGCAGTAGTGGCAGCAGCAGCAGCAGCAGTGCAGCAGCAGCAGCAGCAGTGTGGTTATAGTAGCAGCAGCAGTAGCAGCAGCAGCAGCAGTAGTAGCAGTAGTGGCAGTAGTGGTGGTAGTGGTGGTGGTTGGTATTAGCAGTATTATTATTATTATTATTATTATTATTATTATTAGTAGCAGTAGTAGTGGTAGTAGCAGTAACAGAACAGCAGTAGCAGTGGTGGTGGAAGCTATTATTATTATTATTATTATTATTATTATTATTATTATTACCAGGCAGCAGTGGTGGTGGTGGTGGTAGTAGTAGTAGTAGTAGTAACAGCAGCAGCAGCAGTAGTAGTAGTAGTAGTAGTAGTAGTAGTAGTAGTAGTAGTAGTAGTAGTAGTAGTAGTAGTAGTAGCAGTAGTAGTAGTAGTAGCAGCAGCAGCAGCAGTAGTAGTAATAGCAGTAATAGTAGTAGTAGCAGTATTAATACAGGAAATCATGTAAAGATGTCAGTGCTGGTCGAGAGAAGTGGAGCCAAACATATGAGAGCAAATGATTGAATAAATAAGTAAGCGAATAAATAGAAACATATACAGAATGAAATAAAACTTTCCGTTGCTTGCCATCACCACACAGCAGCTCATAGAAGGTATTGAAGGTCTAATGCACAACTTCACGTGCAAACACCTATACAAACTAACACTCATGCGATAAGTAGGATGGATAAGTGAAGTGCATGTTGTTTGATTAATTGCTTCCTTCTATCATAAATTTCATTTCCGGACAATAAGGAAAACTGGCGTAAATGGAGTGTGTGTGTGTGTGTGTGTGTGTGTGTGTGTGTGTGTGTGTGTGTGTGTGTGTGTGTGTGTGTGTGTGTGTGTGTGTGTGTGTGTGTGTGTGTACATTAAGCCGTTCCTCATACGAAATATCTTCTTTCCCCCGCGGACAGTATGATGTATTCATTATAAAAAGAGCAATAAACGACTGAAGTTGGTACATTACATCAAACTTCACCAATATCTTCCTCCTCCTCTTCCTCCTCCTCCTCCTCCTTCTCCTCCTCCTCCTCCTCCTCCTCCTCCTCCTCCTCCTCCTCCTCCTCCTCCTCCTCCTCCTTCTCCTCCTTTTTCTTTTTCTCCGTCTCCTCCATCTTCTTCTCTTTTTCTTTTCTTTCTCCTATTCTTTTTCTTTTTCTTTTCTTCTTTCTTTTCCTCCTCCTCCTCCTCATCCTTTTCCTCCTCCTCCTCCTCCTCCTCCTCCTCTTGCTCTACGTTGTCGTTTGGTCTTTCATTTCAAGAGAAACATCAAAACGAAGATATTAAGACAATATTTGCATGAATATACTATATTTTTTTTCAAGTTCGTCTCTTTCTCAGGGTGAGTCTGGACAACATCTGACAACACCTGCTGAACGTCACTTGTGGAGCTTGCTTTTTGGGTTAACAGAAAGAACACGTAAATAAAACTGAGGAAAGAGGATAGGAGGTGATACGGGCCTGGACAACTTCGGACAACACCTGCCTGGCGTCACTTGTTCAGGCCTTTTGGGTGGTGTAAAGGTGCGACAAAACATCTTACTCACAAAAGTGGCTTAGTTGTTCTTAGGATTAACAGAAAGAACGTGAAAGTAAAACTGAGCAAAGGAGGCGAGGAGGTAAGGCCGGGGATGTCTTGACGGTATTAAAAGATTTCTTCACATTATCTTTCATCATTGTTTCCTATCTTAACATCACAATCATTACTGCTACGATTAATGTTGTTTTTATCATCATCGTAATTCATAGGTTACTGAAGTTGCATTTCTGAATGTCTTTTTTTTTTCCGTGCTTTTGAAAGTGGTTCATTAAATTCTTGGGACAAAACAGCGTAAGTGAAAGTGAAACTGATCAAAGGAAGAGAAGGAGAAGAAGAAGAAGAGAGAGAGAGAGAGAGAGAGAGAGAGAGAGAGAGAGAGAGAGAGAGAGAGAGAGAGAGAGAGAGAGAGAGAGAGAGAGAGAGAGAGAGAGAGAGAGAGAGAGAGAGAGAGAGAGAGAGAGAGAGAGAGAGAAGGGGGCATTGAGTGTCTTGGTTGTTGTAAAAGATTTAAGATTACTTTTAACAATGTTTTTATGATCATTATCTCTATTTCTTATGGCTATGTATTCTTTCATAATAATTGATATTAAACTACTGAAGGAGCATTTCGTTCTGTGAGTGCTTTTTACTGCATTTATAAGAACAGCTCATTAGTTCATGGGATAAGAAAAAAAAGAATGAATAAAAAAATTAATGAAAGCAAGGGAGGAAGGAATAAAAATGCTTTTTAACCGTCCTAACAGAAGGAATATATATATATATATATATATATATATATATATATATATATATATATATATATATATATATATATATATGTGTGTGTGTGTGTGTGTGTGTGTGTGTGTGTGTGTGTGTGTGTGTGTGTGTGTGTGTGTGTGTGTGTGTGTGTGTGTGTGTGTGTGTGTGTGTGTGTGTTTGTTCTGTATTGACGGTGTGAAAGTCCCTGTACTGGAAATTGATAAGAGATAATAGGCGTTGATTTCATCTATGTGTTCTTCAACGTGACATGTGAAGAAAGACGTGAGGCTGGAATCGGCCATTTTGACTACACACACTCTAGGCACACAGGACAACGAAATAATTAATGATTCTTTACAAGCTATGGGTACATCAAGCGGAAAAAAATTCTCTTTTTTCTTAGTGTGATTAAGACAAACATGCTGAACTTTTTTTAATGTAAACTCCAGAACATATATAGTATAGATTTGTAGTAGATATGTTGAGTTTCCAAGCTACATTCCCAAAGCTGCCTAACACTGATATATAAGAAGCATGTTGAAGCGTCCATAAGTAACACACCTAAACATGCATAACCAAGATTCTAGTCTTTTGATTACACATTGAGTAAATATTTCTGTACAGGCTTTACCAACACTAACTCTGATGACTGGTACACGCTTTCATTTTTCTTCTATTTCTTAGCATATCCATCAGCTCATCCACACTTTCCTTCTCTTCTAATTCCTGCTGTTTCTCTCACGCCGCGCATTAAGCTGTGATCAAAGAGACACATCTCTGTAGTGTCGCTTGTTGGTACGGCGGCACCAGTTACATTTATTTTATTCATCTTTTTGTCATGAAAAGAATTATTGCCATTGCATATAAGAGTGCAAAATTACACACTTACTCCCCACTATCTGAAAAAGAAATTTTATACAAAATTCTTACGTAAGCAATCATCTTAGTTTTTATCGTTTCAATATACATATGTATTATTTCCAGGTTCATATTGCACTTGTGGCATTTAAAGATTCTTTCATTCTTTAAAAAAAGTTCAATACTCTGCATATTCTTTTCCCATTAGATATACGAGTTGATAAGTACTATGTAGTATTTTGTAGGCTACTCTGCTGAGACTGTGAAACATCTAAGAGGCATATTTCTAAAACCATTCTGTTTCTTAAACGGATAAAGAAAGTGAATGATGAATGACATGGCTAAAAGAAGTTTTCAGTGAGAACAAGTATTCCCTCCAATAAACTTTGATCTGCCGTTGAGGTATAGGCAGTGTTGTGTTTAGTGCAGGTGCCGATGCACCTTTATGACGCAAGAAAGAATAAAAAAAAAGAGATAAAATTAAACATGATAAAGATAAGATTATGTACCAAACAGAATGTCAAGACAGGACGTCATAATCGTGTTGTTTGTGCACACGAACATTCAACATTTCTCATTATGCACCTTTGTTTGAAAAATTAGAATTAATAATTTTAAAAGCATTTTTGAACAGAATAAGTAAATTAAGAATAAAGTGATAAGCTGTCAAGAAGTTTTTGTGGTGAGATGTCCGTGATAAACAACAGACACAGAAGTCAATGATACGACGGAATTTATGCAATTATTACAAAACCATATTGGTTTTTGTTAATCACAATTACAAAAAACAAAATCTGGAAATCTTAACTGCTAGATGTCAGAAAGGATAGAGTAGGAGAGGCAAAGAAATACTAATTAGATATGTTTGGTAATACTTTACTGAAATAGATGATCAGTTTTCCACTAGTCCAGTTCAAATATGAATACAGAAAGGGTAAAATTCTCTTACAGTTAATTCCACAACAATTAACACTTAGAGTTTTATTTTCTTTAAGTGTGCTGGAACCCGACGATGGGAACAAGAGAAAAAATTAGTGGATGAAGAAAAAGACAATGGGAGTTAACTCAAATAAAACTTTCATATATATATATATATATATATATATATATATATATATATATATATATATATATATATATATATATAATCTAACTACCACAACAACCTTCATCACTACTATTCACTATTATGTTTTCCATTGAAAAATAAAGGAGAATGGTAAAAGACTCATAAACTTTTTAAAAAATACCACAAAACCACAGTCACCTGCAACATCAGTAATGGCGCCAACGCATGAACTACATCAACAACAACAGTCACTGTCGTTGATAACAAAACCGCACACACCACAAAAGAAATGTGCACCGCGGCCTCTGGTGTGCAGTGGGCGGCGCCGGTGTCTCACTCTGATGCAGTACTGTTATGTACTACTTTGAACAATTACTGTTGAAGGCGATGATGATTTCCCTGAGCAATTAACGCCAAAAAGTGTAACACCAAGCAGAAAGAAGAAGGAAGACTGAAAGAGTGATATGAAATTAAATCTTATAATAATACAACCAGTAAGAAAAACAATGATGTGAACAGAAAACCAGCTTATCAGTGTTACGCAAATTTAGAACAATGTTTAAACACATTGATAATCAATTAACTAAATCGCTAACTAATAAACTAACTAAATAAATAATTAAATAATAAACAAAATGGAAACACCTAAAATATTAACCAATTTACAAACTTGCATTACATAAATAGTTCATATGAAACACTTGCATACATAGAAAGTATATATGCATAATATACATACATTTATAAAGTCTTCCTCTGTTGTCACGGAGGCGAGGTTCGTGACAGACGATGTCGGAACGCGAGACTGAACTCTGACCCCACCGGGCACGACACCGCTGTCCGCCACCCGTGAGAGGCAGCGGACCGGTACACAGGAGCCCTGCCTCTCCATCTGCCCATCTATTTATCTGTTACTTTATCATTTTGTATGTGTAAATATTAACGTGGCGTCTTACACTCATTCATAAGTTGTTCATAAATATACCTTATATATCATTCAGTTCATCATATAGGAAGTTAAATACTGAAGAAAAATCAGACACCGGCAACTAAGTTGCCTAATCGAAAAAAAAATAAAGGAAAACATAAATGCAAAATAAATGAAAGAATGAATAAACATAATTTATAGAAAATATGAACAAATAAATAAATTGATAAATAAGTAAACTGCAATAATTATGTCAACACCTGAAGAATGAGTGACGGACGAAAGACAGAACGAGCAGGGAGAAAGAATGGGAAGCAAGAGAGAGAGAGAGAGAGAGAGAGAGAGAGAGAGAGAGAGAGAGAGAGAGAGAGAGAGAGAGAGAGAGAGAGAGAGAGAGAGCAAAATATCACACCGAAGAAAACCCTTAAGGCGCTAATAACCAGTGAAGAATTGTAACAGGACAGTTATGATCACCACTGCACACAAACGAGTGTGAGCACGCCAGTGCAAGCATGCATGCACAAAGGTACACACACACACAAACAAACACACACACACACACACACACACACACACACACACACACACACACACACACACACACACACACACACACACACACACACACACACCAAAGAAATTAACTACATAGTCACCCTTATCTTTCAGGAACCGACTCACTCTAAACAAAGAACTGATAAAAACAAATTGATAAAAAGTATTATTCCGTAAGTGAAAACGCTTTCCCACTCTCACCTGTCCCAACACATTGCCACACAGTCAGACGTCCTGCCATGTGCACACAATTACGTCTTTCAAAAGTTACAAATCTTTTTCCTTCTTTTTCTCTCTCTCATCAACGAAATTTAGCTCTAGTCTCGTGCTTCCTCTTTTTTTTTTTTCTACGACTGCTGATTCTCAAGATTAGCGTCAACAACAACAGCAATAACAATTACATCTGTTGCTGCTGCTGTTACAACAAGTACCAGCACAAGTACTACAATAACAAAACAACAAGAACAACAATAATAACAAGAACAAAAACAAATTTCTGCTACTACTACTAATAAGGCTATTACTATTGTTACCGCTTTCTACTACTATTACTACTACTATTACTATTACTATTACTACTACTACTACTACTGCTACTATTACTTCTACTACCACTACTACTACTACTACTACTACTACTACTACTACTACTACTAATACTACTCCTAGTACTACAACTCGTGTTGCTGTTGGTGATACTGTTGATGCTGGTGGTTTTACTGCCACAATAACAACAACAATTGCACAATTATTACTATTATAATTATTATTATTATTATTATTATTATTATTATTATTAGTAGTAGTAGTAGTAGTAGTAGCAGCAGCAGCAGCAGCAGCAGCAGCAGCAGCAGCAGCAGCAGTAGTAGTAGTAGTAGTAGTAGTAGTAGTAGTAGTAGTAGTAGTAGTAGCAGTAGTAGTAGTAGTAGTAGCAGCAGCAGCAGTAGCAGCAGTAGCAGCAGTAGAAGCAGTAGCAGCAGCAGCAACAGTAGCAGCAGCAGCACCAAAAACAGTGATGGTAATGGTGGTGGTGGTCATAAAAACAGGGACGAGGATGAAAAGAAAAGAAAGAATAAGATAACAAAAAAAAAAAAAACACAACCAGGAAGCAGGAAAGGAAACTCTTTTACTCGCGGCTCATTGATTTACTTTATTTCCAGCTGAAGAATGACTCACGCTGAACTTTAAGAGTCTGTTAGAGAATAATGATAGTAGCAGGTCAGTCGTGTCACTGCTGCCGCTGTTGATAATGATGATGATGATGGTGATGCTACTACCACAGTCAGTATTATTGTATTATTATTATTATTATTATTATTATTATTATTATTATTATTGGTAGTAGTAGTAGTAGTAGTAGTAGTAGTAGTAGTAGTAGTAGTAGTAGTAGTAGTAGTAGTAGTAGTAGTAGTAGTAGTAGTAGTAGTAGTAGTAGTAGTAGTAGTAGTAGCAGTATAGTAGTAGTAGTAGTAGCAGTAGTAGTAGTAGTAGTAGTAGTAGTAGTAGTAGTAGTAGTAGTAGTAGTAGCAGAAGCAGTAGCAGTAGCAGTAGCAGTAGCAGTAGCAATAGCAGTAGTAGTAGTAGTAGCAGCTGCAATAATACAACTAATCTGCATCCCAGTCAGAGTATCATTATCCTCCCTTAAAGTTCAGCGTGAGTCATTCTTCAGCTGAAAATAAACAAATCAATGAGCCGCGAGTAAAAGTGTTCTCCTTTCCTGCTTCCTGGTTGCGCTTTTTGTTATCTTTTTTCTTTTCTTTTCATCCCCCTTCCTGTCTTTATTTTTTCTCCCGTCTTCCCTTCCCTCTTGTTGATCTCGTCCACGTGGTCACCTTCTTTCTCCTCCTACACCTCCTCTCATTCTTTCTCATTCTAGTAGTAGTAGTAGTAGTAGTAGTAGTAGTAGTAGTAGTAGTAGTAGTAGTAGTAGTAGTTGCTGTTGTTGTAGTAGCAGTAGTAATAGTAATATTTGTTTTTACTGTTGCTGTTGTAGAAATCACAAGAGCTATCGTTAATTAATTTTTGAATATTTTTTATTTAATTATGTATTTAAGTATTTACTACGTATACGTACAAGAGAATGGCGAATGTTCGAAAAAACTTTAAATAAAACAAAAAACGGACAACAACAACAACAAAACAACAACAACAACAACAACAATAAACATTTAGTGGAGAAATTTTAAAAGAAGCTCACAGTCTATTGATGGAGTATTAATATTGATCTCTCATAACCATGTAGAACATAAATCTTGCAATATAAGTGTCATAAGTGCATTGTTTTTAAATAATAGTCCTAATACAGTAATACATCCTCAACATGACTATCCTACACGTACACGAGACTATCTCCGTACACCAACACACAACCTTACTATTTTCTAACACTCATCACCTTTCACCGTCCTAAAATATGGAATTCTATTTCCAGTAATATAAAAAGTCTAAGTCTATACATAGTTTTAAAAAACATTACAAAAGGCATATCATTATACAATATCAAAATAATATGTCCATGTATTTCCAATAGCGTCATTCTATATTACAATTTATTGGTGTGTGTGTGTGTGTGTGTGTGTGTGTGTGTGTGTGTGTGTGTGTGTGTGTGTGTGTGTGTGTGTGTGTGTGTGTGTGTG
>NC_059292.1:32609042-32611542 GCF_017591435.1 Portunus trituberculatus | reverse complement strand
TATATATATATATATATATATATATATATATATATATATATATATATATATATATATATATATATATATATATATATATATATATATATATATATATATATATATATATATATATATATATATATATATATATATATATATATATATATATATATATATATATATATATATATATATATATATATATATATATATATATATATATATATATATATATATATATATATATATATATATATATATATATATATATATATATATATATATATATATATATATATATATATATATATTTACACACACACACACACACACACACACACACACACACACACACACACACACACACACACACACACACACACACACACACATACACACACACTCACAGACACATACACAAATACACACATCTGTTGAAAGTGTTTTCCCAGTCAACCTAACCAATAATTCATCAGTTCGGAAATAAATAAAGTAAGATTAATTAATCAACTGATCTTTACACAACACCAACTGCTTTAACCATTAAATAGGGATGTGAATCTTGTAAATTACCAGAGAAAGAGAAACTCTAGAAATAAGTGAAAAAGAAAAAAAGAAATAATGTGGATTAAAATAAGGTGAAGAAATTCACGCGTGCCCTGGTAATGTGAGGAACTGTCCTGATTGACAGGTAGATTAACACGCAGGTGACTGAAGGCAAATTGGAGGAAGTAGGGATGCAGAGAGGCGGATATATTGACGGACAGTTTCATATAGAGGTCGATAGCGGGAGAGATAGATATAAAGTGCATTAACTGAAAATAACACATATACAAAGATTCTATATTAGTATACTGTGTGTGTCTGTATGTGTGTGTGTGTGTGTGTGTGTGTGTGTGTGTGTGTGTGTGTGTGTGTGTGTGTGTGTGTGTGTGTGTGTGTGTGTGTGTGTGTGTGTGTGTGTGTGTGTCTGTGTGTTTGTGTGTAAATATTTACAACCTTTACCGTGATTGCATTCTAAAAAGAAAAAAAATAGAATTAATGGAACCACACCAACGCAAACACGATAAAAAATGAGGAGGAAGAAAAAAATGAGAGAGAGAGAGAGAGAGAGAGAGAGAGAGAGAGAGAGAGAGAGAGAGAGAGAGAGAGAGAGAGAGAGAGAGAGAGAGAGAGAGAGAGGAACGAGAAAAATGACACGGCAGGACAGGTATACTAAACAATATCGGCACCTCCTCCCATGCCTCACCTTCCGCTACTTGTAATTAGCGAGGGCACCCCGTCCACACACACACACACACACACACACACACACACACACACACACACACACACACACACACACACACACACACACACACACACACACACACACACACACACACAGCACTGTATGTAATTTCGCAGGTGAACAAATATTCTTTTCTTTCCAATTTTCATCCTTTGCAATAAAAGTGAAAATGTTGCAGAATCCTACCTACGTTACATCGAGGAAGCAGGATTGTGAGTTGGGACGTCCCCAGGATCAATACCCAGCCGAAAGCGTTGGAAGGGGCGAGAGAGGAAGGAGGGAAGGGAAGGGAAGAAGCAATGTGAAGGGGAAGGGGAAGGGGAAGGGTAAGGGTGAGGGAGAGAGCTAGAGAGAGTGAGCGCGCGAGAGAGCGAGCGAGAGAGAGAGAGAGAGAGAGAGAGAGCGAGAAAGGTATGAGGGAAGCAGAGAGGGAGAGAGAAAGATGGATACACGATGAAAAGAGAGGAGGGGAGTGTGCATGGGAGACAAGAGAGAGAGAGAGAGAGAGAGAGAGAGAGAGAGAGAGAGAGAGAGAGAGAGAGAGAGAGAGAGAGAGAGAGAGAGAGAGAGAGAGAGAGAGAGAGAGAGAGAGAGAGAGAGAGAGAGAGAGAGAGAGAGAGGAAGCAGGAATGGATGTAGGGGAGGGGAGAGAATTTGGGTTGGAAGCAAATACATATTTGAATGCATGCACCTACTCTCTCTCTCTCTCTCTCTCTCTCTCTCTCTCACACACACACACACACACACAGACACACATACACATGCACACACATACACACATTCGGCAATACTTAAAGATTAGCTAAAAAAAACAACTACACATCACTCAGTATAAATAACACAAGCACATGTATCGTTGGTGCGAGAAAGTATTGAGCATTTTGAAGACATAGCAAAAACATGACCGTATATCTTTCAAGGAGAGGACACACGCAGGACAGGGATGCAATAAATATGCGCTGTGTACAAACATACAAATGAATGTACATATGCAAATGGAAGAGAGTCTAAATTAATTATACTACCTATGCAGGGAAACAGGTATACAGGAACAGGAGGAAAGGAAAACGATATTACTGGAAATGTTTGCACCAAGTATAACAAAACTCTCTCTCTCTCTCTCTCTCTCTCTCTCTCTCTCTCTCTCTCTCTCTGTCTATCTGTCTGTCTGTCTGTCTATTTGTCTCTGTCTGTCTGTCTGTATTTCTCTCTCTCTCTCTCTCTCTC
>NC_059292.1:32591542-32599042 GCF_017591435.1 Portunus trituberculatus | reverse complement strand
TATATATATATATATATATATATATATATATATATATATATATATATATATATATATATATATATATATATATATATATATATATATATATATATATATATATATATATATATATATATATATATATATATATATATATATATTTTTTTTTTTTTTTTTTTTTAGCCTGAACGAAATACTCAATGCTGATTGGTTGAAACAAAGTACACGTATATGAACCTACGACTCCTAACTATGCTATAATGACACTATCTCACCAAGTTCGAAAACATTAAGAGAAAATTAATAATTTGGTAGCTATTTCTGTACCATTTAACTCTGGCTTCTCTTTTACAATAAATAAAGATTACGCTATCCTAAGGTCTGAGTTACAATATGCCCTATACTTTATGTTGAAGTCCTGATCAGTTAATGCATGATTACATTGTAATGCGTGTTCTCTTATATTTGAGAAACTAGGCTCAGTGATACGAGCATTTCTTCTATACAATACTCCAATGTGCTCAGAAATTCGAATTTTTAGGTTCCGACAGGTGGAACCAATATATTTTATTTCTACTGATATATATATATATATATATATATATATATATATATATATATATATATATATATATATATATATATATATATATATCAGTAGAAATAAAATAAAAAGAAAGACATACATTTTTCGCAATGTTTAGTGGCATGAATGGCAGCATATTTGCGATCACTATTTTTCCTCCATTAATAGATCATCTTAGTGTTTTCAGTCTGCGTACTGTGTTCCAAACAATTCATCAAGAAGAAACAGTGCATAAAAAATAATACTAATTTGAGACTTGTGACAACAACACTAAAAATCTTAAGATCTTTAGCAACAGTAATCACAAACATGATGAAACGTGTGAGACACAATGTTTGACCCATGACTTCTGTGAGAAGTCTCTCTCTCTCTCTCTCCCTCTCTCTCTCTCTGTCTCTTTCTTTCAGGACCATTTTCAAGACGGAACGGGGAAAAAAAATGCGACAAAACTTCTTGAGTCACGAGGATTTTTCCTCCTCAAGAGTGTAGGGGTCTGATGGGGCGTCTGCGTGGCGTAACTGGCAGCGGTTATCTTCAGGTTATCGTTGTCCCACCAGTAACTTGATAAGAATTTTTCCATTATCATTAGTAGCGGTAATTACGTAAAATATTACTTGTTTGTTTGTCTAAATGTAGAGTAGCGATGAGTCAGGTGCGGTTTGCTCCAAGTGGCTGTGGTGCAGGTGAAGTAAGGTGTCGTCGTGACATTTGCACGATAAACATAAGGATCATATCAAATATTGAGATAATCACCATCACTCTTATCTCTCTCATGTTATCAGATGAATAGCTCTGTTGCTGGAGGTTCTTATCGCCGTCTAGTGGAAGTTGGAGCTTGGTGCAGCAACACACCTTGGCCCAAGTCTCCTGTGTAGTCCTCGATTAGTGGATGGAAGTACTCACTCCTGTCAATGCTCGTAACCAGGAAGTAGTTTCAGTGTCTGTGTGCGGTGTTCAGGTTCAGTGGCTTAGAAAAGTAAGAAAATAATATAAAACAAATAATAAGCGTAGTAGAGCTTAAAGCTGAAAATATAGAAGTGTTGTGACGTCTCCTTACTATATATGTATATATAGTAAGGCCAGGCGTCACCATCTCGCCGTAAGAAATCACGGGAGGTTTGACGCAGATAACTCCTCCAGCAGTTGTGGTGTTCAAAAAAGGAGGAGCAGCATGGCGTCCATACGAAGTCTTGCATTCTTCGTGTGGGTCTTTGTTCAGGTCCTTCTGGTATCCGCCCAACGGAGAGAAGAGGGTAAGTCTTGGATAGCCAGGCCTGGCAGCCACGAGGCTGGCTGGGGGCGGGGGCAACTGCATGACTAACTATTGTCACCCTGAAGGATACTATTCTTTCTCCACTCAATCAAATTTCCTTTTTTTTTTTTTTCGCATTCCTCAAAAAAGAATCCCATAATAATTTTCTTGTGTAGTGCTGAATTGCCTTCAGGAAAAGTAGACGCCTAACTTTCTTTGACCACTACCAAGATATTATAACAGTTGGACAACTGAAGCCCTTAATCTCCCACCGCAGTCTTGTACAAAAATTACACAAGAAGCGCTCTCTCTCTTCAATGTATCAGGCTTCGGCAAGATATTAGAGCCGCTGACCTTCCTTGCCTTACCTCAAACGTTTTGTTGCATGATGTGAAAACAATTGAAATAAATTAATAAGCAAAAAAATAAATAAACATAATATCTTGACAGTAAATTAAACCTAAATCAATCTCAATAAATAAATAACAAACGTGTGATTCGTCCACTGCCACTACAAGAGAGAGAACTTTATTGTTTCCACTTATCTAGTAACAATGCCGTGGTATAGAGAGCCTCGCCAGACGCTCAGGGTACATCAGTAAATAGAATTCACTGGTCATATTCAAAGCAAAGTAAAACTACAATTATAAACAAAATTCATTGGTTGTATTTTAAAATCGTATCATTCTTGCCACAACTTGATACTACCAGTTATCGAAAATAACTAAATATGGCATTGTTATAGTTCTACAGCTCAAAGTATGGTACAAAGTAAAGCATATAAAACAAAGTTTGGCCATCAAGATCCCAACAAATAACAAGTCTCATGTTAAAACTTTTTCCAGTTATGTACATGTACAGTACATTACACAAAGGGAACCCTTTCCACATGGCTTAGGCCTTGGAGAAAATACATTATACATATAAACTTTTCGTACTGATAACTAAGACTGTTAGGCTTAGCAGTGAACAACCACAAAATATTGGTTATTGATTGTAGGAGTGAGAGCGAACATGATAACTGCGCAGAACATTGGATTGGAGATTCCGAGCACAAATACAGTTAAATGGACAGTTACATATCGAAAGGCAGTTATTCCAATGTGTCGCCAAGGTATCTGATACCAACAAAATGTCTTATAATTGCTCTGTTCGTGATGTCAACACAATGTAAGAATGACCTTGACAAACACCATTGGAAAACACCATTGGAAATATCAGTACAAAAGTCTGTCAGTGACACCAATGACCGATCAGCTCCCTTTGTGTGTGTGTGTGTGTGTGTGTGTGTGTGTGTGTGTGTGTGTGTGTGTGTGTGTGTGTGTGTGTGTGTGTGTGTGTGTGTGTGTGTGTGTGTGTGTGTATGTACTTTTTTTCGTAACGCCTCGTTAAATCAAGAACAAGCTTAAGTTTCCAAAAAAAAAAAAGCTTAAAATCTGCACCGAGTCAGAAGATTACACGGGACAGGATTTCCAATACACGATTGTCCCGTGAACAGATAAACACAACACTAAGATGCAATCACAAACACAACAAATCAACATCATAAATATAGAGAACCATATGCGTAAAAACGAACATGGGAACAAATCAGAAAAAATAAAAGTGGTATGAGAAAAACACACTTTTACCTGACCCTTCCCCTTCCTTCCCCGCTGACCTTTCCCACTTGTTGATGTTGTCCATGGACTTCATCCTGACCAGTAATTTCAAGAACTATTACTATATTAATTTCTAACTCATTTAATGTTTCAAAAGGACCGGAATATCGGCTGGCGATCTCCCATTTCGTCACTTTAAGCTGTCATTATCACGATCGTTTTCAGATTTTTTTTTTTTTTTTATGTAGGAGGGACAGCTGGCCAAGGGAAACAAAATATGAAAGAATAGGCCCAATTTTTTGCCAGTTCCCTAAAAGACATAGGAGTGTAGTAAAGACAGATCCTCCTAACGATTGATATCTTCCTGACGACAAGATTTCCTGGTAGCTGAAATAATATAACATCCTAGAAACACCTGTAGCGAGGCGGCGACCTATTATAGTACTTACATGCACTCTTTATGTGATATTGCTTTGTTATTCGTCACATGCATCTGGAGCCATTGTTGTGCCTATACCAGGTGCCTAATGTTTCCCTGTGATTTTAGTGTGGCACGCGACTAAACTGGTACACAGAAGGCATTCATCATTACCTGTAGATTCGCGCCAAATTTCTTCCCACATTTGTATAACATAGAGGATATCTGACTGTTTTCGTCTTAAGTTCTTCTATCTTAACCTCTCGGAAGATAAATAAATGAATAAAGGTAAACGACGAAACTTCCTGTAGAACACAAATAATTTATCTTTCAACATGGCAAAAACATAAAAAGACGAACAAACACACACATAAAAAAAAAAAAAAAGCCTTAGGTTGGATTGAAAAACATTACCGCCAGTCTGTCGAACATTTGTCAGCTATTCATTTGGTGCAGGCTCAGGGAGAGCACTGAGCATTGGCAGGTGTGGCTGGCTAAATACTATTTATACTCCACCACTTTACAAATTCAGATAAAGCCAATACAATTCATATTAACTACCGAAAGTGGTAATTACCTTCCTAACTTGAACATCTGAAGCAATACATTAACACTTTCGTTGCAAGTATAACCACTAATATACTATGACATGATTCAAACTCCATTCGATATCAGCAAAATAAAGTGATATAAAGGAAAATATGAACAGCATATCAATATTAACAAGAACACTTCGCACGTAAACTTACACTTAGATAATGCTACTGATACCCATGGTGTGTCAAGCTGCGTTGTGCAATAGTGAACTGATCTCTTATTATTGAGTGGAAATACGTGCCTTTTGAAGGAAGCACGACACTTATACTCGCATGTAACTGACGTAAATATCTCGACAAGATATCGCTGAAAAAGAGGGCAGTGAAATGATTAGATAAGCAATAAAACTATGGAGAGGCAGGTACATTACAAGGCCACACGAAGCAGAAAGTCTGGCACGAGTATTGTGTTCGTATTCATATAAATCAGATCAATATTCTCTTAGGATTCGGTGTCATCTTAGGTTATTTAAGGAGATAAAATAAAATCTTAAATGTAATTCTGATGAAAACCTAAAGCTTTTAAGAATTAATGTTTGAATTACAATTGCAATTACCATAAAAATGAGAAACAAAGCTAATTAAGATTAAATTTGTTGAACTAGTAGCAGCAGCAGCAGCAGCAGCAGCAGTGATAGTAGTATTAGGTCATTAGAAGTATAAGCTTCGTGTGCAAGTATAAATACCAAGCGGTGAGAATAGTCAAGGCAAAGCAACTTCGTCGTGTTTGGTATACTTGAAATAATTAGAGTTGCGTCTCAATGAATACTTGCAGCCACAGATTCAGCAATAAAGATAATGACACGCTTGAGTTGTTAAGCCTTGCATTGTCTCATGGTATTATTGTACTTCATGGCAGGAAGGGAAACGCTAGGCAACTGTATATGTGAAATAATCATGGTTGCTTGCAGGTATTAGAAACTATGGAGATGGACAAGTTTAAGAATAACAAAGTAGATATAATGGCTTGTGCTTTATAAATGTATTCTTTCTGATGAATCTCGAAAATATTACTAGATTTTGTATCTTGATTTTGTTGTTAAATTTAATGAAAATATTGTAATTAGGCGTACATTTTCATGCGATAAGAAGGTAGATTTATATTCAACATATAGAAAGAAAGTTACAAAGAAATTCCTCACATTGCAACATAACATACCGTTTCTTTGGAAGTGAGTCTAATCAAGTGTTTGAGCTAGTAAAGTTGGGACATTCATAAGAGACGTATTAGGAGAAATAGGAATTAGTAAGCTCTAGCACATGGTATGCTTGTGCCTCTAAAGTATTGGAAGAACGAAACTGCTTATTTATGCCGCATCCTGAAACATCGTAAAAGTCAGATTAATTTTAAGTCTTGCTATTTGTTTCGTAAGTATAGCTAGTTGTATATTCTACAACAAAGCTTCTAGTGGGCCTGCCTTTCATCATGTATTGAGTCACACACATCATTTCTAAGAAAAGAGGGGGAACAGATTGCTTTCCTTGATGCGTGTCACCTGACACACCTTCACGAAGTATATAAACTGAAGTGACTTGAATACAATTTTCCCTCTAGAGAATGTACGAATGAAGATGTGAAGCTGTTTTATGTTTTTATTTTTTCTCTCTCTTATTGTTCTTGTTTATTTCTTCCTTCTTGTTGCGCTCTTGTGCTTGTTTTCAATATCACCTTTTTCTTTTCATACTCCTATTCTCTTCTTTCCTCCCTTCCTGTCATCTTTTCTTTGCCGTTTTCTTCTTTTTTCTTTCTTTTCTTTTCTTATTTTCTTTCTGTATTTTTTTTTTCGCAATACTGATACTAAGACCATTTCCTTCTCCTGTTTCCACCGTTCAGCCTAACGCTTTTGATTACTCTTTTGCTTTACCTGTCTCTAATTTCCTTTATTTTTTTTCCTTCTAACTTTGCCTTTCTTATTTTCTTTCTTTCTTCCTTTTTTCACAATACTGATACTAAGACCATTTCTTTCTCCTGTTTCCACCATTCAGCCTAACGCTTTTGATTACTCTTTTGTTTTACCTGTTTCCTTCTTCTTCCACCTCTTCTTTTTTCTCATCTTTTTCCTCCTCCTCCTCCTCCTCCTCCTCCTCTTCCTCCTCCTCCTCCTCCTTCTTCGTCGCTCCATACTTTTTATTCAGTTTATTTTCCTCTTTTTTCTTCTTTTAATATATTTCCTCATTGTATCATTACCATTCTTGTTCTTATTTCTAATCTTTCCTTGCCCTTGTTTCCCTTCCAGCGTGGCTTTAGTATGTCCGTTTTGCACCTTTAGATTCCTTTCCTTCATGTTTTTGTTTTCTGTAGATTTAAGCCAAGATCACTCACACACACACACACACACACACACACACACACACACACACACACACACACACACACACACTTCTTATCCTTTGGGGAATTTTATCGGCTCTGTAAGGAGACTGGCACCTGAGTAGGTTTTTCTTTTTTATGTTTTTGTTCCTCTTGCCCAGTCCTCTCTTACATAAAATAAAACACACACACAGAGAGAGAGAGAGAGAGAGAGAGAGAGAGAGAGAGAGAGAGAGAGAGAGAGAGAGAGAGAGAGAGAGAGAGAGAGAGAGAGAGAGAGAGAGAGAGAGAGAGAGAGAGAGAGAGAGAGAGTAAGCTTAGTCTTCGGTTAATAATATAATGGTGGTGGTGGTGGTGACGGTGGTAATAGCAGTGTTAATAATAGCAAGCAATATGTCACATCAATAAGCATTTTCTAATAGCAGACGGAGATCCTTCTTGACATAGGTAGTGACGGAGGCAACACGGAACAATAAAACACCAAGGAACTCAAAACTGCTCATATGCAATGTCATACTTTTTTCCCATTAGTGCCTTTGATCATTCTGCTTTCCATCCTCTCTCTGTCTCTGTCTCTCTATATCTCTCTCTCTCTCTCTCTCTCTCTCTCTCTCTCTCTCTCTCTCTCTCTATCTCTCTCTCTACCAGGCACTCTTAACTCTCCTCCATCATTTACTCCTTTCTCTCCTCCACCAGTTACTCCTCTCTTTTCTCCACCAGGCACTCCAGTCTTTCCTCCACCAGGCACTCCTCT
>NC_059292.1:32576542-32579042 GCF_017591435.1 Portunus trituberculatus | reverse complement strand
TACCTCTACTACAACTGGTACCACCTGTGAGCCGTGCATTTGTTCAACTTATACAACGGAAGAGATCACAGAGTGTCCCACACAAGAACCCTGTACACCCTGCCCAATTGAAACTACTACTGACTTCACTTGCCCAACTACACCCAGTGAAGGCACGTGTACTCCCTGCCCAACCGAAACCACAACAGAATGCGTCTGTCCCACTACACCTTACCAAACTACACCCAGTGAAGGCACGTGTACCCCCTGTCCAACTGAGACCACCACACCTTGCCCAACTGAAACTACCACAGAATGCGTCTGCCCCACCACACCTTGCCCAACCGAGACCACAACAGAATGCATCTGTCCCACAACACCTAATCCAACTACACCCAGTGAAGGCACGTGTACTCCCTGTCCAACTGAGACCACCACACCTTGCCTAACTGAGACTACCACAGAATGCGTCTGTCCCACAACACCTAACCCAACTACACCCAGTGAAGGCACGTGTACTCCCTGTCCGTCTGAGACCACCACAGAATGTATCTGCCCCACCACACCTTGCCCAACTGAGACCACCACAGAATGCATCTGCCCCACCACACCTTGCCCAACTACACCCAGTGAAGGCACGTGTAGTCCCAACCTAAACGCAACCATCACGGACTTTACCTGTTCACTTATGACATCAAAAGCTACTTAATCCTCTTTCCCCATCAAACTACCCTGGATGTCACTTTTCTGGTGGTAAACTGTTTTCACATTCCATAATCCAGGCTTATCTATAACACGAAAAAATTAAATTAACCTTTCCAATGACACTGGTACTCCAAGACTTGTGAGCATGTTTCCTTCTTCATTTACATCTTCAATAAGCATCACACACTGGCAGCTGAGTGGCTGATTTAGACGCCTCTTGTCACCTCTTCAACAACTACACTCACTTATTCACACATTTTACACAAGACAAAAAAGTCTCTGTAAAGCAAGACACACGAGGAGCTCGGCAATCTAGTTTCCCACGACATGCAATAAGTGTGGATTGCTCTCTGTAGTTACTAGTTAAAACAGATCTTCTAATTCAACTTACTCGAAGCGTTGAATAACAAATAAAGAAATAGAAAAAAAGGTTAAAAAAAACAACTTTCCCAGTCACTAATTCTTCAAGTGGAATCTGGTTGTAAGACAGTAATGTTTGGTGCAGGGCAGCTTAGAGCCCCAAATATGTCTTACCCTTTTGCGCCCCAACAGGCACGAGCTCCACCATCACCTGGGGCCCTGACCAACCGACCCTCGTTTTCGAGAGATCGTCGTACACTGGTTCCACGTATGCTTTCGTTGACGAAGTGTATTATGTAAAAGTCAAGGACATCGGATATGATGTTATATATGACTGGAGTAAATATCACTTCGTTTCCTTTTTTTCTGTTATGTGGTTTTATTGTGGGTGTCTTGTGTCTCTTGCTTCTGTCTGTGAGGTGTTTACCCTTCCCTGCGCCGGTATAGTGAGTGTGTGTGGGTCACATGGTTCCCTGTTTTGTACATGCTTGAAATGATACATGTCCTTCAACTGCTCTCATGGTCTTGAGGTTGTGGTGAGTTATGTATGTATGTATGTATGTATGTATGTATGTGTATATATATATATATATATATATATATATATATATATATATATATATATATATATATATATATATATATACACACACACACACACACACACACACACACACACACACACACACACACACACACACCCGGTAGCTCAGTGGTTAGAGCGCTGGCTTCACAAGCCAGAGTACCGGGGTTCGATTCCCCGGCCTGGTGGAGATATTTGGGTGTGTCTCCTTTCACGTGTAGCCCCTGTTCACCTAGCAGTGAGTAGGTACGGGATGTAAATCGAGGAGTTGTGACCTTGTTGTCCCGGTGTGTGTTGTGTGCCTGGTCTCAGGCCTATCCGAAGATCGGAAAAAATGAGCTCTGAGCTCGTTCCGTAGGGTAACGTCTGGCTGTCTCGTCAGAGACTGCAGCAGATCAAACAGTGAATTACACACACACACACACACACACACACACACACACACACACACACACACACACACACACACACACACACACATAGACGGCTGGTGGAGATTCTCCTCATACTCAGACCACAGTGCACATTTAAGGAAGTAAGAAAGGCTCTCATGACATGGGAGAAGCAAGCAGGCAGTCATTATCATCATCATTATCATAATCTCTATCAGTTTTTAAAGAATTCTTTTAAGCATAGAGAAAACCTACAGAATGCTGAAGTAGCTGATAATGTCCTGAAATTAACACAAAGCCTACAAATGGTTGATATATAAGCCATGAAATGAATTCCAACCAAATATTTTTTACATGCAAATCATGAGTAAAATCCTTTACTCTGATAAATAGTTGTTGTTTCCTCTCTGTCCCTAGACGTGTGTCAACAATAATAGCTTGTAATATGTTACGGGTGTGCTTCATTCAGATCTTGTGATTT
>NC_059292.1:32556542-32566542 GCF_017591435.1 Portunus trituberculatus | reverse complement strand
CTAAAAAAGAGATTGTCTTGAAAGTTCCCATTTGAAAGAGTCCAATTTATAAGGAGAAAATACAGTAGCAGAAATGGAGTTCCAAAATTTACCTCCGAAAAGGATGAATGACAAAGAATACTAGTTGACTCTTGCATTAGAGAGGTAGAAAGAAAAGGGATGAAAGAAAACAGAAAGACTTGTGCAGAAAAACCTCGGGAAGAAAGGCATACAGTTAGCAGGATCAGAAGAGCAGTCAGCGTCAGAATAGCAGTAAAAGGTAGTAAGAGATGCAGCATTATGGCAATATGACATAGGCTGAAGACAGTCAGTTTGAGGAGAGGAGTTGATAAGACGATAAGCTTTTGATTTCTATCTGTCTGAAAGAGCAGTATGGGTGGAACTTCCCCACCCCATACATGTGAAGAATATTCCATACATGGATAACCTGGACAAGGCCAATGTATAGTTATGGCAGCTGACAGGAGTGAGATAAACTGGCGGAAACGACTCAAAAAATTTAACGTCATAAAAGCTGTTTTAGCTAGAGATGAGATGTGAAGTTTCCAGTTTAGATTATAAGTAAAGGACAGACCAAGGATGTTTAGTATAGTAGAAGACGGGAACAGTCGGCTAACTATTAATGAAGAAGACAGGATAATTAACTGGGAGACTGTGTCGAGTCGATTAGTGGAAGAGTTGCGCTTGTGAAGTATTCAGCATTACTAAGTTTGCTCTGTCCCATTGCAAAATTTCAGAGAGATCAGAAGTCAGGTGTTTGGTGGCTTCCCTGTTTGAGCTGTTTACATTCTGAAGGGTTAGATGTCTATGGAAGGATGTGGAAAAAAGCAGTGTGATATGATACTACTACTACTACTACTACTACTAGTAATAATAATAATAATAATAATAATAATAATAATAATAATAATAATAATAATAATAATAACAATAATAATAATAATAATAATAACAAGATAGAGAATAAAAAAAAAAACAAGAAAACGGAATCAAAGAAGAAAAACGACAACAGCCTTTACGCTCATTATCCTCAAACATTGCTATAAACAAACCATCAAACGACGTGCCACAGCAGAATGATGGAACACTGCTATAATGAAGAGAGGAGGACACAAGGTGGTATGTCCAGAGCAAGGTAGCGGGGAGGAAGTGTTCACGAGATAGCAGCAAACGATTCTCACTGGTCACACAACTACTATAATGCAGACAGTCATAAAGCCAATACTGTGCACCTTCATCTCATTCTGCCGGCGTACTGCGAGGATAGTTATGAATGGCGAGGAACCAGTTTGGCCACACAGCACCACTTCTGACACCGTGCCCAAGTAAAAGAGGAGGACAAAGAAGTGGTGAAGGCTTAATATCTTGAGACTGCAGTGAAAGTGAACACACACACACACACACACACACACACACACACACACACACACACACACACACACACACACACACACGGGACGACGTTTAAGGGACATTCTATTATTTTTTTTCTAAGGCATATTTATTATTCTTAACCCAACATCAGTTAGCATCGTCACGTACAAAATACACGAAAAAAAAAAAAAATCATTTCTGGTGGTTGGTTTCCATGGTAACAGGTGAAAGGAAGGGAGACAGGAAAGAAAGAAGAAAGGAAGGAAGCTGATTACAAAAGCAGTATCCGTTTTTGTTCCTGCTGTGTGCCTTCTTTGATCAGAAAATGAAACTGAGAAAAATGGTGGAAGCCTTGATAATAATAGAAAATGATGATGATGATGATGATGATGATGATGATGATAGTAATAATAATAACAATAATAATAATAATAATGACAATAATAATAATGATAATAATAATAATAATAAAAATGAAGTTCAGGATGAAGAAAAAGAGGAGGAAGATACAATAACAATAATGATAATGACTGACGATGAACATATTGAATATACTGTACGTGTGTTTTCTTATATTTTTTTTCCTCCTATAGCTATATACCTTTTGCCCCGAAAGAATGAGCTTATGAAAGGCTGTTTGTCATGTCAACAATTATAAGAAATAAATGTATGTTACCTTTGGCAAACAAAATAAAGTGTTCAAAGAGTTTCAAGTATTTCAAGTGTTTAACCCCTCTAGTACCATGACGCTTCTCCATATTCATTCTACTTATTATTTGGTGATTTTATACAGCTTCAGAAACTTATGTAGGGGATTAAAATAGTAATGACTGTGGCCATTAATCTTTTGACCTCCATAAACCTACCCTAATGTAATAAAATGTTCTAATCGTACCTAAAACTAAAGGTAAAAATGCGTCCCAGTACTGAAGAGGTTAATAACGATGGTATTGACGACATTGATGCTAATAACCCAAAAGACGAAAATAATACAATAAACAATGGAGTTACATACAATAAGAGTCAATTACTTTATATTATATCCACACATGACGTCATATCATAACCCTTCACTTTTTGCTATAATTGACCGCCCCTGCACCCGCTGCCCGCAGACACGACACGCAGAGGTCTTTGGGTCACAACACGAACAGTTCCCTCAACGGGTTTACGAGCGTCCAGGTTCACAACACCCAGAACGGAGACTCACCGCCCATGCACAGGAGCCCTCTCGCCAAGCCCTCGGACTCCATCCCCCTCAGGTACGGAAAGGACACACACACACACACACACACACACACACACACACACATACACACTTCCTCTCTGTCTGTCTGTCTGTCTGTCTGTCTGTCTGTCTGTCTGTCTGTCTGTCTGTCTGTCTGTCTGTCTGTCTGTCTCTCTCTCTCTCTCTCTCTCTCTCTCTCTCTCTCTCTCTCTCTCTCTCTCTCTCTCTCTCTCTCTCTCTCTCTCTCTCTCTCTCTCTCTCTCTCTCTCTCTCCTTGGTCTGCTGTCTACCTTCTTATGCAGTCCCGCTCCTTCTCCCTCCTTGTCTGAGTTACTTTTTTTGTTCCTGCCGTGGTGCCTTGACCCTTGACCCTTTCTCTCTCAACTAGTAGCTTCTTCTGGTCATGCTTCTCCTTCTCCACCTCCTTTGCCTTCCCGTCCTTCTCTGTAGTCTTGAGAAATAAGTTTTGCTATTTTTCTCTCAGCATTTACTTTTCTTAAGTGTGTCATCTTTGAATATACATACTCGTATTACTCCTCTCATGCAAAAAAAAAGTTTAGTCTTTAGACAGACTTGACGGCAAACGTGAACAGAAGGCATGAGCTGCATAACAATTATAAAGGAAACTGAGAGACAAAACTTCATAAGTTTCGTAAAGAGTTGAAGAGGAAAAGTTGCTTAGCAAACGGAACAATAATAACATTTCAGTGTCCTCCTGACACTCACAACTAGAAAGTATTGCAAGTCCTATAAAGATCTGATATATGCAGTATACAGTTTTTTTTTTTTCGGTTTCGATATAAAGATAGAAAAGAAAAGAAAAAAAAAACACAAGAATGGATGTAACATAATATTTCAAAACATCTGATATCCACCTCTTCATCCATTTAAATCCTACGATGGGAATAAAATAACAGTTATATTTGTTTGCTTCTTGAATATTTAGTAGCATAACACCTTATTTTCATGACCTCTGAGCCTTTTAACCATTTATGTATGTGCAATATCCCGAGAGTTTTGTCAAAAGTCACATGAGGAGGACCGGTTCTTAAGTTCCCAGTTACTGAATTTTGTAAAGTGCATGTCATTATTTCACCAGGCGTGCTGACGATGCCCCGATACCACAACGCCACAATTTCATTTTGTACGTCGGTCACTCTGGCTCAGTAACTGTCAAAATGCGGTACCCTTCCGTGTGATTATCAAGAAGAAATAGGTGGACAGTTAAATAGCTATTACATAATCTATAATACACATTTCTCATATGGCAATTAAATATTTTCTTTTCATTGTGTGTGTGTGTGTGTGTGTGTGTGTGTGTGTGTGTGTGTGTGTGTGTGTGTGTGTGTGTGTGTGTGTGTGTGTGTGTATTTGTGTTGTCTTTATAGGAGCATCGACAATCAACAGCAGGCAGGACTAAGAAGGACAAATCCTGATACATCTGATTATTTCGGATCGCCCAGTTCAGCTCTGCCATCTTCCTTCACCCGCACCACCGCCTCCTCCTCCCCTGCTCCACCACCTTCAACTTCCTCCTCCTCCTTCCCCATCTACGCGGAAATCAAGAAACCTAAGGATCCTAAGCCAAAGTCCACAGCTTTCCCCTCCTCCTCCTCCTCCTCCAGGCCTGAGAAGAACATTTCCCGCACAGACTTTTCTTCTGATCCGATTGACAAAAAGGTGAGACAAAGAAAGGTGTAAATAATTTGCCTGTCTTATCCATGCTGGGACGTAGCTCTGACAGTTGCTGTGTTTGGCATACAAAGAAACACAAAGGAAGTCCCAACAGCAGCAAACTGTGAAATCCTGTGTGGATAACTATCCTACGCTAAGTATTAGTGAGAACCAGGATGGATCTTGTGATATGCTGACGTCTTTCAACACAATTTAAACCATATTCAAAATTTCCTAGTGAGTCTCTCCGGTGATGTCCTTGACTTATCTGACAACACCTGCGTGTGTAATGCAAAACATGCAGGTGATGTTGATGGATTAACCACTACTGGGAGGTTAAATCGAGGATTACATAATCAATTGTAGACCAATGCAGACAAGTTATTTTTAATATCAAATTTGATATCATCTAGTCATGAAGTAATCAAGGAGTCACTAGTGATCAGAGTAATGACAAGGCCGAGGAAAAGTGCTAGCATGGCGAGTTATTTCCTTAGAGTGTTGCACAGCTCACTGTCTCACCGCCGCCTGTCTCCCCTCTCAGCCTGACGTGCCCGCCGCTGACTACGAGGAGGTGGGCAGCAGCAAATTTTCCGCACTCAAGAGCTCTCCTCCTCCTCGACGTTCGAATCGTCACGAATCTGATGACGATGATGACGAGGACGTGAAGGAGTGGCATACCCAGGGGGCAAACATGATTCGGTAAGGGTCCAAATGAGTTTTATTGACTGTACTACTGCTTTCACAGACATCTCATCCTTTCAATCAAACAAATTTACTATTCTTAGTTATACTGTACAATCAGGGCAACAATCACAGTGTACTAAAATTAATGGATATACTTGCTTTTTTTTTTTTTTTCTATTAGGCTCAGGAGCATACACTGTCATAAGTACGTACTGTTTCACTGTGTTACCACGTCAGTAACAACCTGTGTTAAGCTTCCATCACATTGCATATGTCTTGTTCCTAGCCATGCCCTATACTCGGTCCAAGAGGCCGATGTTTTCATATTCATTACTGGCAAGTTCATTTATTCTGTAAGTTGATAGATAAGGGAATATAAAGAATCTATAACTATATTTATTCTCAATTCGGATATAAGTTCTTTAAAATGATTTTTAGGATGACTTGTAACAGTTTCAATGAATGACTAAGCCACCAAGTGACATAAAAATAATGTGAATATTTAAGTATGTACGACTTTACAGAGAGAGAGAGAGAGAGAGAGAGAGAGAGAGAGAGAGAGAGAGAGAGAGAGAGAGAGAGCTAGAAATGGGGAAAAAAATAAATAAATAAACAGGAAACTTGTTGTGGTCAATGTTATGTTACCACGAAGAATTGTATATAATTATATACAATTCATACCCTAACAAACTTTCGCCTGTGTCTTGCTGTAGGGTTCAATCTTGCATTGCGGTAAGGAAGGACATACTTATCTAATTACATGCTCTGAGAGAAATCCTCCATTAGCGCAACACTTTGCTCCACTAATTACTCAACTTTCTTGACACTCTTGGGCACACCACCCAATGACAACGTTCACAGGAGTTATACCAAGTTTGCAACTTCTTATCGTATTAGAAGACATCAAGTTCGATGTACATATTAATAAAGATTTTTTTCGTTCTATTTTCCTTCATCACGTCTATACAATAATCAAAGTAACAGAACAAGCTCTACAGGAGGAAAAGTTTTCACCTTAGGTGAGTTACTCCTAAAATATCGGATCCATTTTCTATCGACTTCTTTTCGTGAGGATGCCTTTGCTCGCCAGACACACAACTAGCTCGCTGAGTCGCCGCTTGCTGCTATGTAAAAATCCTTCACCTTCTCAGTAAGAAGACGGACGTCACTGCAGACATTTACGAATGATTCTGAAGCAAAAAGATGACTGGGCAGATAACACACAGTTAAGAGCGATGTGTTCCTGCCACATATACGGACAAGTTTATTTGCATGATAAATATTGATAGAATTTTTTTTAATCAGGGAGTACATTATTATCAGTCATGTCATTTATTCATTATCACGGCATATGTAACTGATAAACGAAATCAACTTAGACTGCTTACGTTAGGTAACTCAGATGAATGCTGTGGTCAGACACCATTCAGCCGAGTCTTGGGAATATTGGTAATGGTTCATCTGAGGTAAAAAAAAAAAAAAAAGAAAAAAAAAAAAAACACGCCTACTCCTGAATTAGATAGATAAGCCTGACTCAAGGCTCAGCAATTCTTAATTTCTTCCGCAGGATGAGCCTGGCGAGGAGAAGAAATCGGTGGCGTTCAAGGTGATGGTGGATACAAAGGAGATTGAGGCGGAAAACAAGGGGCCAGCACAGAAGAAGGCCGAAGCGGAGATGCTCATGGAGGCGAACAGGAAGAAGCTAGAAGAGGAAGACGAGGAAGACAACGAGGATGAAGATGAAGAAGAAACTGCAAAACTATAGAATACCATTTCTTGTACCGCAGCGAAATAGGAAGCAGTTAAACGCATTCACTGTAGTATACTGTATTACTCCCCGCCTTAAATTATGCTATCTTAAGAAACTCCTTGTCACAAACCACATTGTTACTACTTGAACTAGACTATATCCATACATTTCCTTTGTCCGCAAAGCAGAGGGACGCTTGCACCAGTACACGGTAACTCTCTGAAGAACTTTACATGATTTTAATAGTCTTATCAAAGCGACGAGGCATGATGAACAAGATGGTCCTCGCGTACTCATGTCGATCTGTGTAACCTTGTGACTTGGGCATGACAGCTACAAGGATGTTTTAGAAGGAATTACGAACATCAAACTACACACACACACACACACACACACACACACACACACACCAATATTTTTCACTATTTGTCTTAGGCTCAAGTAGATTGTCTTCAGAATAAATCTCAATTCTCGCTTTCCCTCAATTCTAGAAGTAGGCGCAAAACATTCTAGTTCAATACTTTTTTTTTTTTCGCTTAACTTGCACCATTCCGGTTTGTTCCTATAACGAATGTGTGAATATAATGTATTTGTATAACCTAAGTAAATCGAACTACTGCGTATCATTTCATGGTGCGGAACAACAACGCATGATTACATTAAGTATCATGGGGACAAATGAGTTTCACTGTTTCTTATATAAATAGGTTTGTGTGATTACATTTTATATTTGAAATAATGCGTTTTATTTACCATACAACATTTATCTAACTTATTTAATTATTCAAGAGAGAGAGAGAGAGAGAGAGAGATTTATCTGGCAATGTTTTTGTAGGCAAACAATGAGTATCGTGACATCTGCATTTGGACAAAATACTTTCCTTGTCTTATCAAGACAGAGGAAGGTCTGCCATTTGTGACCTCGGAGACAGTCGTGGCATAGGACACGAAAATTTTTCATATTGTCATGGCTGAGGTTTGCAGTGTCCTTGCGGGTGGCAGCGGCGCAGCACGTGGAAGGCTGGCACATAGCTGCAGTCGGCTATGTGGTCCCTCACGAGCCCCACCTCCAGCTGCATGTGGGGCCGCCCCTCCACACGTAAGGTGCTGCACTCTAGCGGTCGATGCTGGAACTGTTCCGCCAGACCCTGAAGAGTAGTTTTGATTCATAAGTTAGCCAGTGCTGCCAACCTCCAAAGGAGCTCCCACCCTCCTCACGACGATGCCGACTTCAAACTTTCACCTTGTAACTTAAGATCTCCGGACGAAGTTTTCTGAAATATCAGATTATCACCTACTTTTGTTTCTCTAACCTTACAGTAGACATAAGAAGACCAGGGTATGAAGCGTCACAGACCAGGGGCAGAAGAGAGAGCGAATTTCGTACCCAAGCGATGAGAAAATCGAGAGGATGGTTGGGGAATTATCGATCGGTGCGAGTTGTGCACATGTCGTTCGCTCACGCAACCCAGAGGGCGAGCGGGTGGGTTGCTTGGGACCTCCCGCCGCGGAGACGATCCTGAACCCACTGTCATCCTATGCTTGCAAACAACATAATTCTTCATAGACATCGAGCTGACAGGTACATCGATACATAAGCCTGTAGATTCAAGACATCCCAAGACGTCCAGGGTACTTCTTGAGGAGGACAGGCGTGGTTATGCGGGGGTTGTATGGAGGGGTGGTAGATTTGTGCATGCAGGGATTGACCCAGTGCATGCCGGCAAGCACACCGTTGCATGCGCAGGCAGTGGCGCCGCTCCTCCGAGGGTTTTGCGATCAATGTGTTACTTGGCTTATCTATCACACTTTCGTGAGGTCAAACTTGAAGACTGTTGTGTATCTGGAGTGCTTGCATCAGCCGCCATGTATATTGGGAACTGACAACCCCGCCCAGACGCTGGCGTGCCCCTAGAGGTAAGTGACGGTAGTCATGCAGTGGCGGCCGCTTGCCCTGCCCGCCACGCTCCTGCCCACTATTACTTATTGCCGTCTCCATGCATGGCTTGTTTCTGTGATTTGGTGTTTGCGTGTGCGTGTGTGCGTGTGCGTGTGTGTGTGTGTGTGCGTTTATATATATATATATATATATATATATATATATATATATATATATATATATATATATATATATATATATATATATAACGTGATTAGTTTGAAACGTTATACATCTTATTTTTATCTCTGCATGTGGAATCCCATTCAAACTGACGATGGAAATGGTTAATACACAAGAGACGCTCGTTCCCAGGTGAGCCACACAGCGCACTGTTAGTGCTGCCTGCTCATTCCTTCAAAAGGAGGTATTCTGAGAAAAGATAACGTAACAATTGGAAATTAATTTTAATGCGATATAATAATTATATTAATTACACCTGCAATGATAGTGATAATGCTATCAACAACAACAATAATAATAATAATAATAATAATAATAATAATAATAATAATATTATTATTATTATTATAATCATTACTATTATTATTATCATTATTATTACTATGACTACTATTTTCGTTAATTTATATCATCATTATCATTGTAGTAATGCTAATCATCATTGTCATCATCATCATCCTCATCATCATCATTGTTGTTAGTGGCACTATTACTGATGACAATACTCTAAAGCCACTCCTGAATAATTTTGTTGAATTTTTTCATCATTGTACATGTCGGGCAGCACAAACCAATTCAACTAGGGTGTGAATAAATGCAATCTTTGGGTGCAGTGCAAGCCATCACGACCGCTTCCTCTGTGCCACGGGCGTGCTCTGCCAGAGCTGTTCCCTCAGCGTACACCACCATCGAAACACATCCATGAGGAGCAAAAGCAGTCACATTCACGCGCTTGTGTGTGTGTGTGTGTGTGTGTGTGTATGTGTGCGTGTGTTTGTCAAGTCCTGCGCAGGCGTCTACCCCAGTGAAGTGGAGCGCCCTTGCTGGGGTCAGGCAGCGAGCTCACGTCACCCTCCCTGCCATCACCAAAACAATGTGGCCTCCCTAGTCCGCCTTTCCCCCTTGGAACGCCAATGCAGGATCCAGATACTAACAGCTCCACTAAATTCTTCAAACTCCATTTCCATGATGGAGAATTACCGGAGGTACTGCAGATGCACAGCCTTTATTTGGCGCACCCTTTCTGCTTCACCCTGGCCACCAGCAGCGAGGCAAAAGTAACACTAATGCCTCACAAAACGTTGCGGAAAAGTTCCAGCAAAAATTGAAAATAATACGTACATACATACTACACACACACACACACACACACACACACACACAC
>NC_059292.1:32529042-32544042 GCF_017591435.1 Portunus trituberculatus | reverse complement strand
CTGGAGGTCCCGCGCTGAGGGAAGCTTTGTACGTACGTCCTTCTACTGGGGCCCTTTGAAGGAGAGGATGGTGTGGGTGGAGGGTAGCAAAGAAACTGAAAGGAAATTATACGTGTGTGTGTGTGTCTGTGTGTGTGTGTGTGTGTGTGTGTGTGTTTATTTCTAGATATTGTAATTTCAAGAACGGTCAGGCATTTACATCATCGGCATATCAAAGAGAAAAAAACAAAAAAAGATAAACATGTGAACAAAATGACTGCAGTACATACAACGTAACACTGATCGAGAAAAAAATAAATAAAAAAAGGAAGAGAAGATGGAAATAATATGGCAAAGAGAAAAGTTAAAAGTATGAATATAAAAAGTACGACAAAAAAATGCAGGAAGCCACAAAAACAGGTAGATTAGATACATAGACCAAAAAAGTAAGTTAAAAACAATAACAAAAAAAGGGAAAGGATGATGAAGGAATGAGGAAGGAAGGGAACGAGGAGGAAAAAAAGAAGGAAAGAAGGATGGAAGGAAGGAAAGAAGAAAGGAAGGAAGGAAGGAAAAGGAAGGAAGGAAAGAAGGAAGGAAGGAAGGAAGGAAGGAAGAGAACGAGGAGGAAAAAAAAGAAGGAAAGAAGTATGGAAAGAAGGAAGGAAGGAAGGAAGGAAGGAAGGAAAGATGGAAGGAAAGATGGAAGGAAGGAAGGAAGGAAGGAAGGAAGGAAGGAAGGAAGGAAGGACAGGACAATTTTCACGGAACAAAAAATAAAATACAGAAGCAAAACTCAAAGATAAGAAAGGAACAAAATGTGCATAGATAACGAGAGAGAGAGAGAGAGAGAGAGAGAGAGAGAGAGAGAGAGAGAGAGAGAGAGAGAGAGAGAGAGAGAGAGAGAGAGAGAGTAGCCGTAAGGAGAGGGTACAAAGGAGGAAGGAAAGGGTACGGATATAAGGAAAAGGTACGGAAGGAAGGAAAGGTAGGGGTTGGGGGAGGAGGGGGAAGGGAGGAGGGACTGAAGGACCGAAGGGGAAGGACAGGCTGGGTACAAGTAGAAGTGGAAAAGGGTCGATTCTGCAGGACAGGGTAGGGAGGGAGGAAAGAGGGAGGATGGAGGAAGGAGGAAGGGGAAGGGAAAGGGTGCATGGAAGAGGAATGAAGGGCAGGTACGTTTAGAGGGGAAAAAAATAGTTCTTCCGAGATTTTTCCTCATACTTGATGACGATGGATGAAATACAAGGAGTAAATAATAATGATGATAATAATGAAAAAAAAAAAAAAGAATCTTGTTGGGAAAGGTGACCACGCAAGCAATGCTTCCTCCCCCCCCCCCCGACATACACACACATGAGAGAGAGAGAGAGAGAGAGAGAGAGAGAGAGAGAGAGAGAGAGAGAGAGAGAGAGAGAGAGAGAGAGAGAGAGAGAGAGAGAGAGAGAGAGAGAGAGAGAGAGAGAGAGAGAGAGAGAGAGAGAGAGAGAGAGAGAGAGAGAAAAGCAACTAACAAGACAAAAACTTACTTCACTTCATCGTACACAACATTTAAAGGTAATCAAAATAGGCACGGTAATATATAACTTCAACTTTTTTTTCTATTTCTTAGCGGCTGGCCACTAATTTATCGCAGCGTCGGTGTAGCCAATTTGTGAGACGATTTATGGTGTTGTAGTTGGGAGTGGAAGTCTTTCATATAATGCTTAATGACATCCGTAACACAGAATTACTTTGAAGACTTTCTCATTGCATTTGTTTGCTTATTTGCTACATGCTGATAGAATATTGACTGCGGAAAATTGGATTAGAGAGAGAGAGAGAGAGAGAGAGAGAGAGAGAGAGAGAGAGAGAGAGAGAGAACACCTAATCCTGTTGACAAAAGTAGTAAAAAACTGTACAGAACAAATTTGGTGCCAGTTGGTTATTTGTTAGCTTTTACTACACTACTGATTTTGTTGTTGTTGCTGCTACTACTGCTACTCTTCTTTCTCCACCTCCTCCTTCTCTTTCTCCTCCTCCTCCTACTCCTCTTCCTACTACTACAACAACAACTACTACTACTACTACTACTACTACTATTACTACCATCACCTTTTTTTCTTCACCGGTCCAACACTTCACGCCACTCGGCCTCTAATAACAACAGATCCATACTTTACTATCCCAAACAATGTAACCGCCATCAGTTTTCCTATAGTCTCCATGTTTACTAACCCAGACTTGCATTATTTAACTCCTCGAGCCTTCGTGAAGATAATTTTTACAGATCACAGAAACCATTCGTCGGGTTTCTCACATGCGTTTTTTCCACGTCTATGCTGCAAAATACTCGTTAAAATATCAGTGAGTATATAAAAACCCTTTTGGTAATTATATAAACCTCCACCATAGACTGTTAGGAGTTGTACGTGAATGAAGCACGCATACATGTTTAGGGACACTGTGATCCATGTGTTTCTTCCTGCAACCCATGATCGTTAAGCATGTCACTCGTGCTACTACTACTACTACTACTACTACTACTACTACTACTACTACTACTACTACTACTACTACTACTACTACTACTACTACTACTACTGCTGCTGCTGCTGCTACTACTACTACTACTACTACTACTACTACTACTGCTACTTCTACTACTACTACTACTACTACTACTAAATACTACTACTACTACTACTACTACTACTACTACTGCTACTACAACTACTACAACTACTACTAAAAATAAATAAGTAAATAAATGAATAAATTGAACAAAAATGTGCTGCCTATCTATATTTGGGTTTCAAAAAACCAAAACAAAACACAATGCAGCTGTTGACTGGCGATGGAGAAACAGCACGGGTAAGTAAGTTGTGGAATTTTCGGGCAGTCTGGAATGGTTAATATTAAAGGCACGGAACAATTCTTATGAAATCTGCGCAGTAAAAAAGAAAGAAGTAAACTCGTGTTAAGTTTTCAATTGTTTGAGGAGAAAATACTACACGAGGATTCCTGTCTTCTTTGTAAAGCAATTATGATAACAACAAAAGGAAATAATACACAAAAATAATGATAATAGTAATAATAATAATAACAATATGAATAATAGTAATAATGATAATAATAATAAAAAAAATAATATAGTAACAAAAACAATGGAGGAGGAGGTGAAGAGAAACACAGGTGTAGGGAGGTGAGTTTATTATTCCCGACTAGTTTCGCTGATGCTTCTTCAGGAGAATTGAAGAAGCATCAGCAAAACTAGTCGGGAATAATAAACTCACCTCCCTACACCTGTGTTTCTCTTCACCTTCTCCTCCAACTTGTCTGAATGTCTGAACAAAAATAATGACGATGGTGACGTTAATGATAATGATACTACTACTTCTACTACTACTACCACTACTACTACTACTACTACTACTACTGCAAACACTATTACTACTATTACTACTACTACTACTAATGATAATGACGATGATGATATCAATACTAAATGAAGAAGTAGTAGTAGTAGTAGTAAAAATAATAATAATAATAATAATAATAATAATAATAATAATAATAATAATAATAATAATAATAAAAATAACAATAATAATGATAATAATGATAATAAATAATAATAACAATAATAATAATAACAATAATAATAATAATAATAATAATAATAATAATAATAATAATAATAATAATAATAATAATAATAATAATAGTAATAATAATAATAAAATAACAATAACAGTAATAACAATAATAATAATGGTAATCATAATAATAACAATAATAATAATAATAATAATAATAATAATAATAATAATAATAATAATAATAATAATAATAATAATAATAATAATAATAATAATAATAATAATAATAGCAATAATCATCTTCATCTTCATCATCACCATAGAAATTATTAATATTACTTCTTTTACTATTACTATTGTTATCATTATCATTATTATTATTATTATCATTATTATTATTATTATTATTATTATCATTATTAATATTATTATCATTATTATTACTATTATTACTATTACTATTGCTATTATTATCATTACTATAATTATCATCAAGCTCATCAATATTACTACTACTGAACGTAGTACTACTATTCTACTACTACGTTTACTACTAGTACTACTACTACTATTACTATTACTTTTACTACCACCACTACCATCATTAATAGTGTTTGTACTACTGTTACTACTACTACTACTACTACTACTACTACTACTACTACTACTACTACTACTACTACTACTGCTACTACTACTGCTGCTGCTGCTACTGCTGCTACTACTACTACTACTACTACTACTACTACTACTACTACTACTACCACCACCACTACCACTACTAATAGTGCTTTTAGTACTGCTGCTGCTGGTGCTACAACAACAACAACAACTACTACTACTACTACTACTACTACTACTAGTGCCTGTACTTCTACTACTACTATTATTCTTATTATTGTCATTGTTTTGTCTTATCTATTGACTTTTCACTGAGAGTCAACTTATTATTCTACTGTCCAGTAAATTCTATGAATTGTTATAATCTTTTAGGGCCGCTGGATGCGGCGACATGACAGGCTCTCCTTTTGAGTATCATGTCCAGGAGTTACTAGAAGCAGAGTAGCGTGTGGCGGTACCGGCGAACAGCCCCACACTGACCGCTAAGCTCATTATCTACAAGTAAATCAACTTTCATGAAGAAACCATGACACATTTCATCTCTATATTATGGTTCAAGTATTCGTGATTTTTATTAAATCAACTTGAAATATATAAAGCCAAATCAGACTCTGAATCAAATATCATACTTTATAACTTGTATCTTAAGCATTAACATATCTTACACTATGTAATGCAGTTAAAATGTACACATGACGTGGCATCATGAACAGAACAAACTACTAACTGGTCTTTACAAAGCTGGGAATATCTTTCACAACAGCATTCTAAAATATCAGAATGGAATGGAGACACTCGATGAGGCTGTGTTTGCGTTTCAGCTCAGCCTTTCGTAAGGGAAATTTTTAGATACCTTTATGTATTTCTTTTCAATCATCGTTCCTTCATTGTAGTACCCTGCTAAAAACTTTTATTGACCTTTAAATAATTCAACATAAGCTGTATTTACTGTCAGTTATGAAAAATTTTTTGTTTAATTTTTGACTAACCTGACTTGATGTAAAGCCAAATTTAGAATGTTGAGAATCATAAAAACCATAAAGACAATAGAATATATATATATATATATATATATATATATATATATATATATATATATATATATATATATATATATATATATATATATATATATATTTTTTTTTTTACATTACAAGGGCACCGGCCAAGGAAAACAAAGCGCTGCAAAAAAAAAAATCCCGCTGGTTGCCAGGCCCTGTTAAGAAGAAAGTAGGAGAAGAGAAAAACAAAAAATCTAAAAGGAGGGTCCAGTTAACGTAAGAGGTGTCTTGACACTCCTCTTTTGAAAGAGTTTAAGTCATAGGCAGGTGGAAATACAGACACAGGTAGAGAGTTCCAGAGTTTACCAGTGTAGGGAATGAAGGAGTGAAGATACTGGTTAACTCTTGCATTAGGAAGATGGACAGAATAAGGATGAGAAGAAGTAGAGAGTCTTGTGCAGCGAGGCCGCAGGAGGGGAAGGCATGCAGTTAGCAAGTTCAGAAGAGCAGACAGCATGAAAACAGCGGTAGAAGACAGATAAAGATGCAACATTGCGGCGGTGACTTAAAGAATCAAGACAGTCAGTTAGAGGAGAAGAGTTGATAAGACGAAAAGCTTTAGATTCCACCTTGTTTAGTAAAGCATATATATATATATATATATATATATATATATATATATATATATATATATATATATATATATATATATATATATATATATATATATATATATATATATGCTACACATAAAATAAAAAACTACTCTTCACACATAAAATAATTATAATTTGTTATCTGAAGTGCTCGCCTCGCTTCGCTGTGCTTCGATGAAATGTGAGGGTGCTGGTAATGGTTAGTACAGCGAGTTCTCTTCTGCTCTCTCAGATATTGCCTCTTCAAGGGAATTCAAATAATTATCACGTTCATTAAGTTCCTATTGTTATGGTTTGGTATTTGCTAACAGATCTTAGCGCATTCTTATAGAGTCTTCTTCTCGACTTGTTCGCAATCCAACTGAAGAAAGAAAAGGAGAGAGAGAGAGAGAGAGAGAGAGAGAGAGAGAGAGAGAGAGAGAGAGAGAGAGAGAGAGAGAGAGAGAGAGAGAGAGAGAGAGAGAGAGAGAGAGAGAGAGAGAGAGAGAGAGAGAGAGAGATGAGTACAGTCAGGTAATCAGACAAAATAGACAAACACAGGTAAATAGAAAGGAAAACACAATAAAAAGGTAAAAGAAAAAAAATATTATCACAGGGTGCAAAAATAAGCAGACACAAAAGCATGTGAAAAGAACAAAAAAAAAAAAAAAAAAAAAAAACCGGAATGTAAAGAAACCTGAATCACAGTAAAACAAAAAAAATATAATTGACAGGAAAAAAAAAAATAACGAAAAAGAAGAGTAAGTATTTTCAGTCAAGAAACACGACATAGTATCCGGAAATTTCTTAATGTTTTTTGTTCTTCTTTCTTTTCGTCTACACTTCTATCGTATACTTCTTTCTCACACCCTTTACTTCATTCTCTTATTCCTTGATATTTTTTTTTCTATTCCTCCTTCTTCCACTTCCCTTTCTCTCTTACTCCTCTGTCTCCTTCCTTTCATTATCTTCTTACTCTTTCTATTTCAGCCTCTTCTCTTCCTTCTCTTCTTCATTATTTTATTTGTTTTATTTTTTTTCTCTTCCTCCATCCCTATTCTCCTTCTATTATTACTTCTACTACTACTACTACTACTACTACTACTACTACTACTACTACTACTACTACTACTACTACTGGTACACTTCTACTAACGCAAGTCTTTATTTTCTTCATCTCTTCCTATACCCTACTACTCCTTTCTCTTCATTCTATTCTCCTTTTTTTTCGTTTTTCTTTTTTTTCTTTTTCTTCCTCCTCCTCTTCTTCTTCTACTCCCTTCTCTCCATTTTACATTCTCCCTTTTTTCCCTTCTTCCTTTACTTCTTCCTCCTCCTCCTCTTCCTTCTCCTCTTCCTCTTCCTCCTCCTCCTCTTCCTATTACTCCTTTCTCTCTATTCTGTATTCTCCTTTTTACCTTCTTTTTCTTCTTCTTCTTCCTCCTCCTTCTCTTACTTCCCTTCTTTCTTCTTCTTCTTCCTCCTCCTTCTCTTACTTCCCTTCTTTCTCCTTCTCCTCCTCTTGCTCCTCTTCCTCCTCCTCCTCCTCCTCCTCCTCCTCCTCCTCCTCCTCCTCCTCCTCCTCCTCCTCCTCCTCCTCCTCCTTGTCTCTCTCCCCTTCCCACTCTTTCATTACAAAGATGTGCCGAGTTTCCGCTCTTGTACGTACAAACAGAAAAAAAAAGCCTGTTGCTGTCGTTCATGCTGAGGAAGATTCTGAGAGGAGGAGAGTAAGAGTTTTGTACAAGCATCTCTCTCTCTCTCTCTCTCTCTCTCTCTCTCTCTCTCTCTCTCTCTCTCTCTCTCTCTCTCTCTCTCTCTCTCTCTCTCTCTTTTGCAACTGATATTTATACCACACTTCATCATCGTCTTCCACGCAGACAGCCTCGCCCACCTACAAACCCACCCACCAACCCACCAACCCACCTCCCTGCCTGTCTGTCTGCCTCCTCGCTTTTGCATTTTTTATATTATTATTTTTACTCCCTGTTGTGTCCGGCTTCTGTCCTGGCCAGCCTCCAAAGCTGGCGCAGTCATCGAGAGAAATCGCCACATAACTCCACGTAACGCCTTTCCACCGTGTCTTCTTTCCTCCTCAGGGTGATTCTTGTTGCGAAAAGTGGTTGTCTTGTGCTGCTGCTGCTTGTCGATTGAGTGTGAATGACGACCTAGACAAGAGAAGGAGAGGAGGAGGAGGAGGAGGAGAAGATGGTGTGAGAGATGAAGCAAGAAGTGAAGAAGCAAAGGAGTGTTGTGTAGAATAATGAATGTGGTGGTGGCTGTTCCTTGCTGAGTTGCCGAGTAGAAGCACTATAGGTGACATGTATATAGGCAAAGGAGTAATAAATTTATTTACTTACCTATTATTATTATTATCAGTAGTAGTAGTAGTAGTAGTAGTAGTAGTAGTATTACTATTATTATTATTATTATTGTTAATTGCTTATCTTTTATTTACTATTTTTCCAAAAGAATGAAAGGATTGCTGGCGGATGTAACAACGTAAGAACTTAGCCCCTCAGTACCACGACACGTTGTCATTCGTTCTGGTTACTATCTGGCGATTTTTTGGAGTTTCAGAAACTTATGTGAGTACTAAATTAATGGAGACACAAACCATTAATCTTCTGATCTCCATAGACCCTTCCTAAAGTAAATAGAATCGTCAAACCACACAAACAATTCATGATAAAAATGCCTTCAACTACTGAAGGGGAATGGGGGAAGTAAGGGTGGTGAAGGCTGGGTTTCGTAAATGATGATAAACAAACTAATGAAGATATATACATGATGAGGAAAAGCTACAGAAAGGACGCATATTGAGAAAAACGTCGTCACTAATGGAGTTAAAGAAAACACAATTATTAGTGATGGGAAAGTGGCGAAGGTGACATGAGGAATGAAAGGTGATGAAGGGAAGCGATGGTGACACTTTTAAGACTGTTGAGTGGGACAGGTAGTTTGCTTCCTTCTTTTCCTCACATGTCCTCGTGCTCTTTGTCCTCCTTGTCCTCCTCCTCCTCCTCCTCCTCTTCCTCTTTATTATCATCATCATCAGCCTCTATGAATGCACAGCAGGAGAAAGGGTTCCATTGACCTGCATTCATCTCCATGTACGAGTATTGCAAACCACCCAAGGAAATCTTCTTGTCTCATCTCTCTGTGTAGTTCTGTGTTAGCATACCTTGTTTCATTACGCTTAGGATGCCATTGTATTACTCTAACTGTCCATCTATTACCTGCACGGCACATGATACCACCATCCTATAATGTACAAATCAGTGAGAAGGATTAAACTTTGTCTAATTTACTCTTTTACTTTAAGAAATATACGGTTAATATTAACAGCCGTAAGAAGTCAGGGCTTTACTTGGTGCTCAATGTATAGGAAAACAAACCAATACGGATAAGATAAAAAAGATGGAAGAGATGAGAAAAAAATACAATCTATTGAAGGACAAGGACGAAAGCACATAGTAAAAAATTCAGAGACACAAGATACACTGCAGAAGGAGTTTGTCACAGAAATAGAGAAAATAAAAACAGACACATATTCTCGAGGCGGGCAGCAGCTGACAAAACCAGACAATGGAAAAGAAAGAGAAAGATAGATAGATAGATAGATAGAGAGAGAGAGAGAGAGAGAGAGAGAGAGAGAGAGAGAGAGAGAGAGAGAGAGAGAGAGAGAGAGAGAGAGAGAGAGAGAGAGAGAGAGAGAGAGAGAGAGAGAGAGAGAAAAAAAAAAAATGAAACAGGAAAATAAGAAAATACAATATCCTCCCTTCCATTCATTATTTAAGTGGAGACACAGCAACAAGAAAAACTAAACAAGACGTGGAAATTATGACACGACCGGATCTTCGTGTAAATATATATATGAAGAAAAGAACGAAACAAAAAAATTAATAAAGCAGCCAAATAAGGCGCGGCTCGTTTATTAAGAGGAAGGGTGAAAGAAGGGAAGGGAGAGAGGAGGAGAAGGAGATGATGAGTGAGGAGGAGGAGGAGGAGGAGGAGGAGGAGGAGGAGGAGGAGGAGGAGGAGGAGGAGGAGGCAGCAGCATCGTCCCGCACCAGCTGTCCAGTGCGTCTCCTTCCCTCCCTGGGCGCCCCTCAAGCATAGCCTTCGTGTCTCCTCCATCACGGCAACTGATAGAGATGTCTCCCCTCCTGTACAAATGACGTCACAGCTCAATGTAAACAAACTTCCATGACGTAAAAGTTTGATGAATGCCGTATTGATGCAGGAGAAGGCGGTACACGCCCCACAACGCCCGCACAATGGCCCCGAGCAACGTCCATCTCGCCGTTTAAGCACGCCTGACTAAGCCTGGGCGCTGCCTCAGAGGACCACTGCTGCCAGTCACCTTCTAGCAAACGGGTACATCTGAGGTGACACTCTCAACCTACTCCACGCCAGTTCATTCATCCCTCCACTCACCTCTCTCTCTCTCTCTCTCTCTCTCTCTCTCTCTCTCTCTCTCTCTCTCTCTCTCTCTCTCTCTCTCTCTCTCTCTCTCTCTCTCTCTCTCTCTCTCTCTCTCTCTCTCTCTCTCTCTCTCTCTCTCTCTCTCTCTCTCTCTCTCTCTCTCTCTCTCTCTCTCTCTCTCTCTCTCTCTCTCTCTCTCTCTCCGTGCCCTGCGAAAGGTGAATGTTCTTTACACATATTTTATCGTTATAAATGTTATGAGATTTGTCGCTTTCGAAAATAATAGATTGACTTGACAATAGTGATGATAACGATAAAAATGACAATAGTTAATAATAATAATAATAATAATAATAATAATAATAATAATAATAATAATAACAACAACAATAATAATGCTCTGTCTCTTACTATCTCACTCTCTTTGTCTGTCTGCCTGTCTGTCTGTCTGTCTAAACGTTTTCCTGTCAATCTCTCTATCTAAACGCTTTAAATACCTGTTACCTAGAAGTCGAGGACCTAATCCACGAAAAAAAGTGTTTCGGTAGAAGAAATCCCGCCTAGGAAAGAATGTGGCCGGGGAGGGAAAAAGTGAAGGGCACAAACTAGGGGTTCCCGGTGGTATTTTGTTGGCGTAGTGTTGCCAGCTAGGGGTCCCCGGCGTCCCCTTGACCGATACCCGCGAGGCAAGACGCACACGTAACGAGGGTGAACTTGTCGTGCGGCGCGGCGAGGCAAGTGTTGCGGCCCGCCAGACTGGGACTCCTCCACCTCCACCTCCACCTCCACTACCACTACCATGGGATTATTGTTTTTTCGTCGCTGTTTTTTGTTGCGGATTTCCTGAAAGGATGAGTTTTCATTTTTCTTAGTCTTTGTTCTGCAGCCTGAAGCGACGTGCGACTAATTTACGACGTGCTTCAACGTATTGCTGTATTCGTTATCATATTCCACAGCCACTCATGCGTGAAGCGTGCAGTACTTTTCATATCTATCTATCTACCTACCTGTCTATCTACCTACACACACACACACACACACACACACACACACACACACACACACACACACACACGAGAGAGAGAGAGAGAGAGAGAGAGAGAGAGAGAGAGTTGGAAGGGACTCTGAATCCCCCTCATCATGCTTGCTGACCTCCAGGACCTCCCAATCTCCCAGCTGCTGCGCTGTCTTCCCACACACACACACACACACACACGGCCTTGTCCAGAGCACTTAACAACCGGGCGCGGTGATTATAGGTGTTGCGGGGTCGTGGCACCTTATAAGGGCGGCGGGCGAGGCGGGGGCGTGCGGGCCTCGGAAGGGGAGCAGGGGCGTTAGTCATCGTGATCACACAGAGGGCGGCGGCGGGCTGACAACACCTCAGCACACACAGACTCACGCTCCGCCAACGCAAGCCAGAAGAGCGGCACCGGTGACATGACGGGGGACTGTTGCTATTCTTTGTTTTATTCGTTTATTTTTCTCTCCCTCCCTCTCTCTGCCGGCATGCTGGGGAACACAGAGTGAATGCTGATGGAGATAATTCCTCTTCCTCCCCCTCCTCCCCTTCCTTCTCCTCCTCCTCTTTCTTCTTCTTGCCACCTACCCTTCTTATTATTATCCTTCTTCATCTTATCCTTGCTTTCAGATACCCACACGCGCCCCCGTCTTCAGTGTAGTGCATTCATGATGTGCTCCAGCGTGATATATCATTCAGGGCTTCTCTTCATCGCGTATTTATTCCTTGGGTTCTCGCGGCACGATGCTGTCACACCTTCAGCCTTTGATATTATTATGAAGTAGTGTACATCGTAAATCATGAGAGAGAGAGAGAGAGAGAGAGAGAGAGAGAGAGAGAGAGAGAGAGAGAGAGAGAGAGAGAGAGAGAGATGGGCTGTGGGAGAGACGGTGCTGTACTGCGGTGGTTGCAGTAGAGTGAAGTTCTAAGCGGAGTCACCTAATGTTGTACCCTCTGAGCATTGCGACACCAACAGCATATATATTACCTGTAGATCGATGTAGATAATATAAAGTAACTTTTCAAAGATTTTCATACTTGATCATACTTGATACCATATGTAAGTTTTTTCTTCTAATCTTTTCTTAATATGGTGAATAAGAATTAATGTGATGATGTACCATAGTATATCAAGATAAAGATCACATGCGCCACGCCATGCTAGGAGTGTGTGGGAGTGCAAGACAAGACAGGATGCGCATCGCAGTGTATACAAAGTGCGTCAGAATAAAAAGTTAAAGAGTGACAAGAAAAAAAATCCGCCAAGCTCTTGTAGGGGCCGCGGGCCGCAGAGGAGAACAATGCAGCGCACCGAGACGCACCGGCACAAAGGCAGCAGCAGCAGCTCGCCACAAAGGGCGGCCGGACACGTTACATATTCACCACTAATGACCAACATTCATTACCGCCGCACCCACCTGCTGCCTCCTGCCACTGCTCCTCAGCGTCCTGCCGTGGGCTCGTGGCAGTGATGGTGAGCATGGGCGTGGCAGGAGGCTGCAGGTACCCTATCGGCCTCCTTGGGCCAGAGGAGGGATGGCCAGGCCAGGCCGTGGTTGCATGCCGCCTGATGTTGTAGCGCTGAGTGGCAGGGCTAAAGAGCCACTATGCTTTCATTACATGACCTGAATGTGTTAATTTATGCCAGGGGAGAGAAGGGAAAAACTACGTATCACATTTTGGCCAGAAAAGGCCTATTCGTATTCCTGTGCAAACTAAGCCATAGAGTCGAAAATAGTATCATGTTGAACGGCGGTGTGGGTCTTGTGGCGACGTGTGAAGTGAGTGTATTAGAGGTACGGGGATGGCGTGTACCAAGGACAGTTGCCAGTCCAGGTATTATTCTTTGTGTCTGGCGGCACTGATGCCCAAGATAATTCTGCAAAATCTTATCGGAGCTCTGCATGACGAACATCAGCGGTGCGGCCTGAAAGAGGTCCTCGGCTAAGGTGTTAGATGCTACGGGAAAAATAAACCAACAAGAAGAGGTCGACGGCGCACGGCGTGACTGGGTCTGTCCCGTTCAGCCGGCCATTGTCCTGGGTCCAGCTGGCACGGGCAAAAACGCGCGCGCTACGCACCTGGAGGGCCCTGTATTGGACGTAATGCGATGCCTCGGGGCACATTCACCATGCTCCCCCATTCATCTCGCGAACCCCTACACCAGGGGCACGCAAGGGTGAATACCGGGTGGCCTGCGAGGTGGTATGAGTCTTGAAGGCTTGGCAGCAGCTCCCACAGGCGGGCATCGCGTGGCCACGGACCAAGCGCGCACGTCTGACCCTGAGCTTTTCCTTCGTCATAAATACTGGTTATGTCATCAAGAAAACATTTCGACAAGCCAGACGCTAAATTTCATTCCCTAGCTCTCTCTGAAGTGTAGCAGAGAATGTGTGAGGAGCCTCTCCGCCATCTCCTCCTCCACATAAATCCAGCAAGCATAGGGATTGTCTCACGCACCCTCCCTCTCACCCAGCGGCGGATGCTGCTGCTGCCAGTGTCCTCTCGGTGACCCCAAGTAGTTCCCACGTCCTGGCGAGCATCACCTGGCGAGCCAGCGAACCAGTCCCGATCATCACCTGGCGTGACCTCGAGCGGAGGAAGATGAATCCTTGTTTGACCCGGGACGAGGGTCACTACTCGTCCCGCGTCAGAGGGTCGCGGCAGGTAAAGGACACTCCGCTGCTGGCAGGACCAGTGGGAGGCTCAAGTGGAGGGATGGGAGGGAAGGGATGAGGCACCGGATGGCCTGAGGTGGTCCAGGGATGGAGGCAAAGGTGACCCAAGGGAGACAGAGGCAAGGGTCACCTAAGGGAGATGAGGATAACCTTCGCCTCGTCTCGCTGCGCCATACTCGAAAATTCACACACACACACACACACACACACACACACACACACTCAGTGGGAGCGCGCGCGCGAGAGAGATTGAGAGAGAGAGAGAGAGAGAGAGAGAGAGAGAGAGAGAGAGAGAGAGAGAGAGGGGGGGAGGGGAGAGAGAGACGAGCATATGATGAAGGGAACATTCGTACCCTTCCCTCCCCTTCCCTTCTTCCTCTCACCTGTAGCATGACCACAACTGTCGGCTCCCGCAGCCCGCCGCACCCTAATGACTCCTCTATATTTGTACACTCTAGAGTAATGCTGCCTGGAAAAAAAGGAACTTACTTGTCCACTGTCAAGGGGGGGAGGGGCATTGGTGCGTGTTCCCGGTGCCGGATTAAAGCGAGAGAGAGAGAGAGAGAGAGAGAGAGAGAGAGAGAGAGAGAGAGAGAGAGAGAGAGAGAAAAAAACGTATATACGAGTATGTAGAAACAAGAAATATCTAATTAACAGAGGCATGCTTGTAATTACGAGAATATACTTCATGCATACGTATACACACACACACACACACACACACACACACACACACACACACACACACACGTAAACTCACGCACATACATACATATATATATCTATCTATCTATCTATCTATCTATCTATCTCTCTCTCTCTCTCTCTCTCTCTCTCTCTCTCTCTCTCTCTCTCTCTCTATATCTATATATATATATATATATATATATATATATATATATATATATATATATATATATATATATATATATATATATATATATATATATATATATATATATATATATATATATATATATATATATATATATATATATATATATATATATATATATATATATATATATATATATATATATATATATATATATATAT
>NC_059292.1:32516542-32519042 GCF_017591435.1 Portunus trituberculatus | reverse complement strand
TACACAATATTTGATGGGACACCGCAGAGACGACCGGAGAACATCCCGGCATTATGGTGTAGGTGCAGTGTGGGGTGGTGGCGGGGGTGGCGGGCGTCAGTGGGCGGTCGGTGGTCACAGGCGGTGTTCTGAGGGGGTGATCGGGGGTGGGACGAACCCAGCTGGAGAAATTTGACAGGTTTGGGGAACAATAATTGGATTCGGTTTTCAGACTGACATTGTATGCCATGTATGCCTGTGCTGTACGTACATGTGTGTGTGTGTGTGTGTGTGTGTGTGTGTGTGTGTGTGTGTGTGTGTGTGTGTGTGTGTGTGTGTGTGTGTGTGTGTGTGTGTGTGTGTGTGTGTGTGTGTGTGTGTGTGTATTACCGACTGCCGAGCTTAGTCAGCGTCAATAAAAAAAAAAGGAACACTGAACAAAAGTAATTAGAGCGCCACGCGAAAATAAACAAATATATGAATAAATAAAATTATACAGATATTTTTTCCAAATCCATTACGAGTTTATATTTGAAGTAATTCTAACACGAAATACGATTAGAAAACACGCTAACAAAAATATGTTTGGTTGCATTTTTTCCATTCACATATTACGATTATTTTTTTTCCATTTCCAGCTTCTGTGTGTGTGTGTGTGTGTGTGTGTGTGTGTGTGTGTGTGTGTGTGTGTGTGTGTGTGTGTGTGTGTGTGTGTGTGTGTGTGTGTGTGTGTGTGTGTGTGTGTGTGTGTGTGTGTGTGTGTGTGTGTGTGTGTGTGTGTGTGTGTGTGTGTGTGTGTGTGTGTGTGTGTGTGTGTGTGTGTGTGTGTGTGTGTGTGTGTGTGTGTGTGTGTGTGTGTGTGTGTGTGTGGATATTGCTTACACCATCTGACCCTAAACAAAGAGAACCAAACAAAACTCACTCTATGCACCTGAGAGACAGAATCACGGTAAAGTACCATGCAGTGAACTAGTGAACTGTTAATCCTCGATGATAAAGACGACGCATGATGAAGGAAAACAAAGGAAGGAAGGATAGTATCACCAAGAACAATAACATATCAAATAATAGTGAGATAAAAAACACGAAAACAAAATGCCAGATAACAGCCACACACACACACACACACACACACACACACACACACACACACACACACACACACACACACACACACACACATACATACACATAAAGGCTAGAGGGAGTGGGAGCGGGGCCAAACATGCACCACACCTCTATTCCATCCAAACCCAAGCTTATGTTACCTTTTATTATCTCTCTCCTTTTTTTTTTTCTAGCACTGCACATAAAAATCACACTCATTTTTTTTAGTCAGGATGCAAAAGTCGTTGTGCATTTTTGGTGGTCATGAGAGTCTGTGATGGGGAGCTGCATGATGGACTGATGGAGCGCGGGCCAGTGTGTCTGATTGGCGCCGCGTTAATGGCTAAATCCTGATGGCAAGAGCTCCACGTCCCGGTTGGTTATTGTTTCTGTATCTGATTGGCGAAGCTTAAACTGTAAGTGGTTTGTGCCTCGATAAGCGAAAGGCATCACCACTGAGCCGGATAAATGCACAGGCCAGCTCGTGTTGTTGTTGCGCTCTCTCTCTCTCTCTCTCTCTCTCTCTCTCTCTCTCTCTCTCTCTCTCTCTCTCTCTCTCTCTCTCTCTCTGACAGACACACTTGTGCACATGTATATACACGTTTATACACATACATCAACACACAAACACACACACGCAAATATGAACGATGACGAACAAGCAAGCAAATGTCATGCACCCATGTACTCATCACTTGCACATACACACCTGCACCTGTACACCGGAGCCCCGCCACCACCACCCATGCATGCATACATATCACCGTGTTTTTGTGTATGTGTATGTATGCGAACATGAATAAGAATAAAACAGGACAGCTTCTCGTAAGCGAGCATGTCACTCTGACCGTCAGGCACGAAGTATGCACACAGACACACAGACACGACACAAACACATACACACACACACACACACACACACACACACACACACACACACACACACACACACACACACACACACACACACACACACACACACACACACACACACACACACACACACACACACACACACACACACACACATGTTATATATATATATATATATATATATATATATATATATATATATATATATATATATATATATATATATATATATATATATATATATATATATATATATATATATATATATATATATATATATATATATATATATATATATATATATATATATATATATATATATAGAGAGAGAGAGAGAGAGAGAGAGAGAGAGAGAGAGAGAGAGAGAGAGAGAGAGAGAGAGAGAGAGAGAGAGAAAATTGTGTGTGTGCGTGTGTTTGTGTGTATGTGCGCGCACACGTGCATATATATATATATATATATATATATATATATATATATATATATATATATATATATATATATATATATATATATATATATATATATATATATATATATA
>NC_059292.1:32504042-32514042 GCF_017591435.1 Portunus trituberculatus | reverse complement strand
AACCAGGACACTAATGATAATTACACACACACACACACACACACACACACACACACACACACACACACACACACACACACACACACACACACACACACACATTCTCCTTTTTAATTATCACTGGGCAGTTTATCAATCTCAAAGTTACTATTAAGTGAAAGACCGTAATCCTGGAAGGTCTTATTGCACGGGTCTAATTAAAATTTATGGAGGTAAAGTAAATTTTCTTGCGGATGAGTGTGCTAACACAACACACTGTCAGCACTGCCCTCCCGTGCAAGGAAAAAAAAAAAAGCACGAAAACCAAGAGATGACGTACCACAACTATGACTACTGAATCTATACCAGCTTACAGCATCACTACCAGACACACACACAACTGCGCTGAAATATTTAATATGATGAAAAAATATTGTTCTTCCTATTCGAAAAAAAATATATAGTCATGAATAATTCACATGCATACCTGGCAAACCCTGAGGAGAGATACTAAAGGTAAAGAAAAATTTAGAGAAAAGAGAAGTCAGAGAAAGAGAAAAAAAAAAGAACATTAGAATATTTCTTAGTTGCGTCTGTTACACTTGACGAACTCCTTCCTTGCCAAACCATATCCCATTTATTTGATATTTACACCATTTAAGATGCATTATTTACGCACTTCTAATAAAACACGGTGATAAGTAACGTAGCTAGTGAACAGTTAATATCCATGGATTAGCAGCGGCCAAATGTTAAATACCAGCAAAAGAAGTCGCTTATTAATATAAAAAATGTAACTGGCATTGGTAAAAGTTAGTCTGGTCACCATAGAGGATATAGTCCTGTAAGAGTCAATGTAAAGGAGAAGGAATTGACATATACAAGGAATAAAAAATAAACTTATTAAAGGAGACTTAAATTTAGATTTTACATCCCTTAATGAGGCGTAGGTTGAGAAGAGAGATGATAAAAGTCTTTGAATGTTTTATTGGATGAAAGAAAAATGACATCAACAAAAACTCCAGTCAGCAATCAGAACAGAACAAGAAATAGTGGGTTTATGCTCCATTACGGTAACGTTTAAAAACTGACGGCAAGGAATTGGTTCTTAGATAGTGGTAGATGAATAGAATAAACTCATTAATCAAGTTGTTAATGCTGGATCATTATATAACTAACTGCCAGCCACGCCACAACCAATAACACTGTCACTACTACCTCACCAACACCTCGCACTACTGCTGCAGCTGTTATGCATACTGCTTGTAGTATTTCCAGTGCTACTTGTACGAAACCACCACCACCATCCACAATAAAAATATGACAATAATAGCTAGAACCATTACTACTACGTATTACTACTAGAATTTGAACAAGAATTGAAAGTATTACAGCTTCTACTACTACTACTACTACTACTACTACTACTACTACGACGACGACGACGACGACGACGACGACAACGACTACTATTACTACTACTACTACTACTACTACTACTACTACTACTACTACTACTACTACTTTTACTACGTATTACTACTACTACTACTACTACTACTACTACTACTACTACACACACACACACACACACACACACACACACACACACACACACACACACACACACACACACATATATATATATATATATATATATATATATATATATATATATATATATATATATATATATATATATCGGTGAGGATGGTAGGTAGAAATAGGCAGTTATGCTTCATTAAGGGATTACCACGTGTAGACCTAAAGGCTCTTGCATTTTCCCTTAATTTCATTTGTTCTGATGTGAGTATAAGAACAGCAATTACTCATCGAAATCAGTTAATGTTGGACTAAGGATGAAGAAACATGTGATTACAGATTCAATAAAGAGATACCAAAGGACACATTTAATTACAACATCTGAAAAGCCGCAAATCAGTATTTTGCACCTATTTCAATTATTCTGCCATTCATAGCAATAATTTCACGTCAAAGGGAAAGAGAAGAAAATGTAAAGTCATATGATGGAAAGGGAACAAGCCGGTAAGATGAACAACACGAGTGTCGCTTACAATGAAGACGATTTGACAGTAAAAGTGAAAGTAGAAAATCATAACTTGCTTTGTGCAGAAAAGAAAAATAATGTAGTCTTAGTTGAGGCAGACGCGGCAGGAAAACAATATGAAGATCACTTACAATAAACATGAAAACAATTAACATGATAACAGAAAAACATTTGCAACACTTAAAAGTAAAAAATTATGATTTGTATTAAAGAAAAGAAGACAGGAAAGAAAGGCGACAGGATAAATATGATGATGCAATGAAGAAGAACGAATTACATACATATTCAAAGGTGAATTATGCAGTTCAAAGTAGAAAATTATATCTTGCTTAACTCACACGAGAAAAACAAAAGATATACGAGTTTTATACAAGGCAAAAACCCGGCAAAAAATAGTGAGATCGTTTTCAATGAAGACTATATTCAACGTACCAAACCAAGTGACGATTACTACATAATCATAAAGGCTGAAAATCATAACCTACTTTGACAATGGGAATACTGGTTAGTTTCAGTCAAGATGTAATAGACGTTTTAATCCTACACCATCAGAAGTAATGCGTGAAATTCTTAATATCATCTACAAGAAAGTTATCTATGAAAAGGAACACATTTTGCAATTTCTTCCTAGCTAAAAGAATGGTTATGCTTGTAGAGCAAGTGAGGATACCTCGAAGTGATTGGTATTTGGGGAAGCGTGAGCCCCTGCTTTCTGAAGATATAACAAAAGCAAAGTAGATCAAACTGGATTTTCTGCATCTCTTTTAATTTCTGATAAAAATTTAATTGCTAACGACAGCACGCCATTGTAACTCATTGAATAATTCACTCCGATTTTAATGAACAAAAATAAAACCATAAACGCAAAAAAAATTACTAATTTTTACTGGCAGTTGTGTGTTTGGAAGGCATACACTACAGAAACACGAGGCAATATCATAAAGTCTGAGAAGATCACATAGCAGTCATAATGGCATTCAACGTCTCAGTAAACACACGAAGTCTTTTAAAAGAAGAAAGATTTATGTCAGACAGTCAAGCTTTCTACTACTTTTTATCAAATCATGACTAATAACTGCTTCAGGAAGGAAGATCACAAGCTCATTCACAGGAAACCATTCTTGTCAATCCCCTGCTGCTGCTGCTGCTCTCCCTGTTTCCACCTAGCGACAGCCAGAAAAAAAAAGTATTGAAAATTTTTAGCACTCATCGCAAAAACTACCTGGCAATTGACAGAGAATTGAAAAAAAAGTCACTCATGATCATTCTTCAAATTCAACCAACCAAGCCAATTTTTGTTATAACGCAAGTATACATTTTTTTTTTTAGGTGGGGGCCATTTTCAATATCTGTCCTCTCTCTCTCTCTCTCTCTCTCTCTCTCTCTCTCTCTCTCTCTCTCTCACGTCCACACACACACACACACACACACACACACACACACACACACAATTACCAGACTTCTAATGAAAGACACATGATAGATGCAAAAATTTCCCTTGATATGATTATAAACTTTGGGAGATTCACCAAAACTTTATTCTAACTCTTCATCACACGTTATTTGAGTTGTCGAGAAGAATGTTGGTGTTCTGTTACTGTTACTAAATATCTCGACACACCAGATTGCAATGGAGTTGAAGCGTGCCATGGCTCGCTACTGCCGCCCCCGGGTAGGTCGCCCAGACATGTCTTCATTGAGAGGGTCTGTACCTTGTGACACTTCACGCTCCTCCTTCTAAGGCAGCGGGCGACCAGTGAAGGCAGAAAGGGCCCTAGTAACGGTTACGATCACCTTCCCCTTCCCCCACCCAACACACAAATTTCCAGCATCGCCGAAGGACTTTCAGTATTCATTATTTTATTTGCAACACGTTTTGTATATTCACTTTTTTGGGGAGCGGCAATTAAACGGGTTATATTTTAGTTTTTGTTGCCCTTGGCCACCCTCTTTCACTCACACAGACACAGACATGCACACACACAAACACACACACACACACACACACACACACACACACACACACACACGCAACAAATATTCATAAAGTTTCATCTAAGGCAAAGAGGTAACATTCTGCCTTCTCAGCTGTACGTCCACCTTCACAAGCTTGGTGACTACACGGGGCAGGACAGTGTCACCCTGGACGCCGGCATGGCCCTGTGTCACATGGCTGGGCGTGAATAACCCGCCAGAGGTAAAAGGCCCAAGAGACGAACAACTTTACGTTTTGCTCAGATTTAATTTTTATGCATATTCCCTCTAGCCATGAATATTGTCTTTGGGCATATAACTTCTCTCTCTCTCTCTCTCTCTCTCTCTCTCTCTCTCTCTCTCTCTCTCTCTCTCTCTCTCTCTCTCTCTCTCTCTCTCTCTCTCTCTCTCTCTCTCTCTCTCTCTCTCTCTCTCTCTCTCTCTCACTCTCTCTCTCTCACACACACACACACACACACACACACACACACACACACACACACACACACACACACACACACACACACACACACCAACACATACACACACACACACACACACACACACACACACACACACACACACACACACACACACACACACACACACACACACACACACACACACACACACACACACACACACACACACCAACACATACACACACAATTAAAAGACTCCTAATATGGAAGAGGTGGATAAACAAAGCCGCTCCGTCACTCTTCTTTAGTCTCCTACCTCGTCTTAGTTGTTGATGTGGATATGGCAAGTGACCCGCACCTCTAAGAACATATCACAAACACAAGGGAAAGGAGCGAACAGGAAAACACTTTGAGAAACACATTCACCTTTTCTCTCTTTCCTTCCATTATTGCAGTATTATAACACATTCTATAGTCGCCTCAAGAGGTTTAAATAAAATGTATCTTCATTGACAAATATATGTTATAGCGTATACGTTGGGTTATAAATAATGACACATGAATGAAAAAAGTGTGGATTAATTTTTGTTTTTATAGGGTGATTACAAGGTCTTCAAGAAAGTATTTGCATTTGGAACGCCTTAAAAAAAGTGAAAGAAATGCTTATAAATACCGACATACTGAAGAGAGCCTTCAGAAATACCTATAAATAGAAATACTTAGAGCGTCTTGAAAACACACAAGCTTTAGAAAAAATTTTGCTTACAGACATGGAGAACGACTGAAAAAAAGTGATACAAAAGCATATGTAAAGAAATTCCTTAGAAATAAAAGGAAATACGATATTTTTGTTACAGATACCTTGAGCGTCAGTGATTAGAAAAAAAAGCGCAGATATAAGTACAGACTGTACTATCTGAGAAATACAAATGATTATCAGAAAATCCTTGGTTGTAAAGACTAGACAGATTTTTTCCTTTCTGGGTTTGCTATGAAGAATTTTACTCGAATGGAAGAAAATACTAATAAATAAAAAATAATTATATATACCCATTAGAAAACTAATTAAGAAAATGATATAGTTTTTTCCATCTAAAAGATCATGCCCAAATCGAAGTAAAAAAAAAAAAAAAACTTCTATACATAGCTCCTCAAACAACAGTATAAAGAATATGATAAAAAGAGATATACCCAAGAACAAAAGTAATAGTTCCCGCTACCTTGTACTTCCTTTCTAAAAAAAATTTGAGCCGCAGGGAAAACAGAAAAAACAAAAAAAAAGTGTGAAGGAAATTACTACATAGGTCACGGCAGAGAGAGAGAGAGAGAGAGAGAGAGAGAGAGAGAGAGAGAGAGAGAGAGAGAGAGAGAGAGAGAGAGAGAGAGAGAGAGAGAGAGAGAGAAACATTTATCTTAGCATGAACTAGAGAATAACTACAGGCTATATATAGTACAATGGAACATGAAAACTCAATGAATCGGTGCTCCTTATAATTCCAACACCATAACACATTGTACTGAAAAAGGCCTTTATTCTATTACCGGCTGTGGAGAAAATGTTTGCCAAAGTTTATGATGGTGTGAAGGTAAAGAAAAATACTCAATTAAGAAACGTCATTATTGCTTCTTTATAACATTTAATGGGAGTGCCTTGAATAGTATTAATGTAACCTTGCGTGACTTTATAAGCAGGGGACAAGAGTGAGTGAGTACCTTAATATTCATTGCCACCTTCTCTTGCTCATTTTCCTCTTCCTCTTCTTCCCCCTCCTTCCCCTCCTCCTCCCTCTTCTCCTTCTCTTCTTCCTCCTTCCCCTCCTCCTCCCTCTTCTCCTTCTCTTCTTCCTCCTTCCCCTCCTCCTCCCTTTTCTCTTTCTCTTCTTCCTCCTCCCCTCCTCCTCCTTCCTCTTTCTTCTCTTCTTCCTCCTCCTACTCCTCCTCCTCCCCCTCCTCCTGCTGCTAATACTATCATTACTACTACTACTACTATTACTAGAACAACAACAACAACTACTACTACTACTACTACTACTACTACTACTACTACTATTACTATTAATAATGATATTGTTTGGTACTTAAAACATTGTCACTATCGTTGCTACTACTATCGTTATTACAACAAAAACAATAGCAACAACAACTATTACTACTACTTCTACCACTGCTACTGCTACTACTATTGATAATGATAATGATGATGATGATGATGATGATGATGATACTAGAAGAACAACTACTACTACAACTACTACAGTTACTTTAATAACTAACATTACTATCAATATACCAAGAAACATTTCATCACCAGGTTGGCCTTTCACTATTGTCATTTATAATCTGAAATACTGCAGTGCATTTCATTATTGCTAGATATTACCACTGTTTCCAATGTTTCACGTCCGAGAGAGAGAGAGAGAGAGAGAGAGAGAGAGAGAGAGAGAGAGAGAGAGAGATTTTAACATGACTGATGAAAATCGAGTACTACTCAAACGATGATGTCTCTTATTTCTTTTCTTCTTTTTTTTCTTTCTAAACATGTCAAGAGAACGGGACAAGAGCAAAAACCAGTGAAAAAAAAAAAAACGCTCGACCTGCCGCTGTCAGAGTCGGGAAGAAAAATAAATAAGTTCTCCAATTTCAAGTCAGTTCCAGTAGTGTCTAAATTCTCTTACTTCGAAACACTTAAGTCGCAGTAAAGAGGAAAAAAGAACGTCAATATAACACATAACAGTACGAGAGTTTAGCCTGTTTTCTTAATACTTATGATATGAAGGAAGCTATGACATGACGAAAAAAAGAATGCTGGATTTTAATGATTCTCTCTCTCTCTCTCTCTCTCTCTCTCTCTCTCTCTCTCTCTCTCTCTCTCTCTCTCTCTCTCTCTCTCTCTCTCTCTCTCTCTCTCTCTCTCTCTCTCTCTCTCTCTCTCTCTCTCTCTCTCTCTCTCTCTCTCCTAAGATTAATAATCAACCTCCTACGTCGTTTCTGAAGGATTTGCATGCTCCTCACGTCTCCTCCCACAGCGAACACCACTGCAAGGAGTGTGTGTGTGTGTGTGTGTGTGTGTGTGTGTGTGTGTCATATAACTGGTGTTCTTTCACTGCACAGGGCTGGTACTACATTATGAAAACATAACATTAGGAAAATCACTGAAATCAACTCACCAACATAAAGGAGACATTTATAAAATTAAACTTTTACACAATCTGTGATTGCAAGGGGGAAAAATTACACAGTAAAATAATTAACAATTTCACAAAACTATTTTATACATATATTCAAGCTTCGCTCACATCCATCCATCTACATTTTTTTCATTACTATGTTCAGTTTTATTTTCACTTATGTATATTTTATATAACATTTATGTATATATATATATATATATATATATATATATATATATATATATATATATATATATATATATATATATATATATATATATATATATATATATATATATATATATATATATATATATATATATATATATATATATATATATATATATATATATATATATATATATATATATATATATATATATATATATATATATATATATATATATATATATATATATATATATATATATATATATATATATATATATATATATATATATATATATATATATATATATATATATATATATATATATATATATATATATATATATATATATATATATATATATATATATATATATATATATATATATATATATATATATATATATATATATATATATATATATATATATATATATATATATATATATATATATATATATATATATATATATATATATATATATATATATATATATATATATATACTATTATTATTAATTACTATTATTATTATCATTATTATTATAATTATTACTATTATCATTTTGTAATTATTATCATTATTTTTATCAGTACCATTATTATTCATGAAAATAATATGTGAAAATTGTACTTTGATAACATAATTAAAAAAAAAAAAAATGAAACGAACCGCGTGATGCATTGGCAGCCGAGAGGTGTTAGTTGCCTAAATAAGAGGAGACAGACGAAGCCGCGATGGAGGACAGAAAAATGCATGGAAGGAAAGGCTGGATGGTTGGCACAGCATGAGACAGCCAGTCCTAATCCAGCCTTTTAGCAATGGTGTGTGGGAAGCAAACTCCGGCAGGCTCAACAATGCCCGTGGACTGACAGGGAGGTATAGAAAATAAAGTGGAAAGAATAAGAAAATAATCAAACTGCACAGGAAGATAAGAACACTTGGTGTGTTGCGCTGAATTTCGTGATGTTTCTTTCGTAAAGGCATGAAAAATAGGAAAGAGACAAAAAATTTCGTGAGCGACGAAGACGAAAAATATTGGACGTGATGGAAAGACAAGGTTTTGTGTTACTGGCGAGACGTGTGTTTTTTGGAGGGTTACCTCGAGAAAGCGAATACCAATGCACATTCTCTCTCTCTCTCTCTCTCTCTCTCTCTCTCTCTCTCTCTCTCTCTCTCTCTCTCTCCACTGATGGAGTTATATTTGAGACAATCAAAACTTCTCACACAAACTGAGACTTGATTTCATGGATGTACAATAAACCACACACACACACACACACACATACACACACTGTGTCACCACATTCCACACGCCACATCTGCCCATCGTCTCTCTTGGCGCCGCCACACCCACGCCACACCACACCACACTACAGCTATGTTACTCCACCCACACCATCCGCCACAGCTGGCAACCCACGCCGCCACATCATCCACGCAGCGGCCACATCCTCGTTTCCGCTTACTGAAAGAGTGAGGTTTCGTATTTCAGGAAATGTTTTCACCACTTTTTTTTAATAAAAATTCATGTTTCTAGTCTTTATAGTTGCCAGATTAGTTGCGGCACCAATTTAGAGTTTCCTACTATTCCCACCCTTACCTCAAACCCAACCCAACCCAACCCAACATAACCTCGCTTATTCTCTCTACAAACATTCCACTGTTTCACCGCTACATATCAAGTTGCACAGAATGTAAGGCCAGAGGTTACGTTACGTTAAGCCTCAGTGTGTCTGTCTCTGATTTACAGGCGCCCTTAATGACTCTTTCCTCCAACAAGACGCCTCACTATCGTCCGGGTCACCTTTGGCATGTCACTCAATACCAGGAAGTCAACATTTTATCGTTAGTTCGATTTCTTTCTTCACATTCAAGTAGGTGCTAAACAAAGGATAACACCATTTCCACCAACACCACCACCACCACTACCATTACCACCACTACAAACATCATGAATTGTGATAAACAAAAAAAAAATCATAGAACTAACAACAATGTATATATTATAATATCAAAGAACTTCTACAAGAAATAGATAAATTAATAGATATTTCAATTTCTAGCTACTACAACCTCTGGGTTTAGGTGCAGAACAAGAAGCAAAATATATCTGTGTGGTTAGTAATAAAAGAAAGATGTGCCAAATAACAGGAAAAACGGTAAAATGATACCAATGAAATAAAAATCACTTCCTCAGTTGTTCCCGTACAGGATA
>NC_059292.1:32494042-32496542 GCF_017591435.1 Portunus trituberculatus | reverse complement strand
ATAATAAAAGTAGTAATAAAAATAATAATAATATAGTAGTAGTAGTAGTAGTAGTAGTAGTAGTAGTAGTAGTAGTAGTAGTAGTAGTAGTAGTAGTAGTAGTAGTAGTAGTAATTATAATAATAATAGTAGTAGTAGTAATAATAATAATAATAATAATAATAATAATAATAATAATAATAATAATATTAATAAAATAATAATAATAATAATAGAAGTAATAATAATAATAATAGAAGTAATAATAATAATAATAATAATAATAATAATAATAATAATAATAATAATAATAATGATAATAATAATAACAATAAGAACAACAACAAAAACTACATCATTATCATCGCCATCATCATCATCAAGAACAACAACAACAGCAACAGCAATTGGCATAGACGAACAGCAGAGGTGTGCATTAAATTGCGAAATGTGTTTGTTCCGTAGTGGAGTGGTAAAGGCAGTACTGTGCAGTCACTTCTTTTATTTGTTGCTCTCCATCCATGCCTCAGTTCAGCACGCCTCACTCACATGTTAAAATAATCACGGCGCACTTACACGCCTTCCGGGATGACGTGATGTCGCTGGTTTGAGCCACGGAAACTTGAAATGATCACGAGTCACTTCGGATGATGGAAATATCGCCCTCCACTCCTACTAACTGATGACATTTTTTGTACGTATTTATGCAACCAATTTTGCGATCATACATGCAAGTATGCATCATGTCTCCATTACAACCATGCACACAGCCAAGCAATACTGCCATGCCATCTATACATGGAGTCACTTTCCTATGGTCTCTATCATAACCATGGAGTTCATCTACCATTTCTTTCATTCATTCATTTTTTTTTTCTATTTTATTGTATTCCTCTGTTTATTTCATTCTAGTTTCTGCATATTCATGCTCACTTTCATATGTAGAGAGGTTCTCATTCATTTCAATGACTCACTTTCACATGCATAGGTATTAGTGTCGTCTCCTTTACAATTACGCGCTTACATTCCATGCATTATTAAATATACTTGCAAAGTTACCTCACCATGTGCTACAGCCATCATGCAGGCGATGCCCACCTAACCGTGTGCGTCAGTCAGTCAATCATTCAGTCGTCACCTCCTGCATGTTCGTATAGCTACAGCTTAGACCGACCCCCTATACCCTATCTTATCCCTTGTCCCTCCCTCAGGCGGGCAGGCGGGCGGGCAGGCGGGCAGGCAGGCAGGCAGGCAGGCAGGCAGGCGGGCAAGCAGGCAGGCAGCGTGACAAGGGTATAGTACTGTCGGTGCGGTCAGGCAGGGGGACACGACGCTTTACAAACAACTTAGATCATCACAGTTTCATCTTTGTGTCGGCCGAGGCAGCGAGAGAGAGCACGTTATGTGACGACACCAGCCTTGTGCTCCCAGTGTGGACGGTTGAAGCCACTCAATGGTGAGATTTGGGATACAGGAAGGGAAGGTTCTCATGTCACCCCCCAACCACCCAAGCCAACCCCGGCCGGCCGCTCCTCCGTCCACTGATAATGCTAAATGTAACCCACGCTGAGGGAAGGATCTGCACGGACAGTTGCATGTATAATTGAAAGGTGCAGGACGAAATTCAGTGCTCATCCTGCCCGTGGCATTTCAGGTGAATTATTTGTTGAAAAAAAAAAATTGGATACGAGAGAAAAAAAAAAAACGAGGCTCTGCAGATTCTAGAGGCAACATAAATCGGTGAGTGACATTGAGTGAGAAGATTATTGAAGAGTAATGGACTGGGAACAAAAGTTGTTGAATGCTTGACCTCTCTCTCTCTCTCTCTCTCTTTCTCTCTCTCTCTCTCTCTCTCTCTCTCTCTCTCTCTCTCTGATGGGCATACAGCCTCCACCCCAGCAGGAGTCACGCCATGCCGAGCCCACCGTGGCAGTGCTACCACTCACCCTCCCACACGCGAGCCGCCTCCCTTACTCGTGACTCCCTTCACCTTGAAGATATTAATACCTGATTCCCGCTCGAATCTGAAGCGTCATGGTGACGTCATTACGGTGAACTTCACGCTTCCCAGAGGTCTTTGCTAAATGCCAAACATAAAGTCATGTTAACATCGATATCTCAATTTACTGAAATTTATACTCAATAAATCAAGTCTACTACGTGAAACAATATTGTAATTAAAGTGCTTTCTAAGAAGTTGAACTATATATATATATATATATATATATATATATATATATATATATATATATATATATATATATATATATATATATATATATATATATATATATATATATATATATATATATATATATATATATATATATATATATATATATATATATATATATATATATCGCTCTTTCTGGTTGGCCTGACGTCCCCACCAGCGGCGAACAGACGAAGTATGGGGCGCTTGTGTGTAAACTTTTGTTTGTATGCATTTGTATGTGCTTTATGTTTATGACATATTTTATTTGGTGTGTATATGTTCGAGCGCACATTGTGTGTGTGTATG
>NC_059292.1:32484042-32486542 GCF_017591435.1 Portunus trituberculatus | reverse complement strand
ATTATTATTATGATTATCATTATTATTATTATTATTATAATTACTATCATTATCATTATTATTAATATCATTATTATCATTACTATTGTAATTTTCATTACCATTACTATTACTGCTATTAACATTATTAACATCATCATCATCATCATCATCATCATCATCTCTATCATTATCATTATAACCATTACATCACTATTATTAGTAGTACTGTAAGCATTATTAACATTGTCACTGTTCTTAGGATATCATTAGCATCATAACTAGACTATTACTTGTATTGCTAATTCTGTTGATACTGCTGAAATCACAACCATTACTATAACGATTACAATAACTACAACTACCATCATCTGATTGGTATTTATAATAGAGAAATGATGATGATGATGATAATGAAGATAATTGATAATAATAATAATAATAATAATAATAATAATAATAATAATGACAATAATAACAATAATTACTGTGACGGTCTGGCGTGGTGGGTGGCGTGGCGGGGCACATTCCATGGGGCGAGGCGGCGTGCGGCGGGTCAGTGTGTCATGCAGCGGCGGGCTGGTGGTCCTGGGAGAGCGCTGCAACTCCCTCCCGGCCAAGGATTCCTCGCGCCTGCTGCTGCTGCTGCTGCTGGCCACCGCTCCATGCACGTCACGGCCACCACCACGGCCGCCGCCACGTCCAGCCATGCAGTTGCTAGCCATGCACATGTGGCTGCTCTAGGTTCATAGGCTCTAATCTATACCGAGTCATAAGCACGAATGCACGATCTACAAAAAAACATAATCATAAATTGTAGATAATAAACAGCCATAAATTACACAACATGCAGCTGTAATTTAATTCGCGTTATATACACAGGATCATTAATTTTGGGACATTGCACTGTACACCTTTATCAGCAGCAGCAACAGCACCACATATCCCCTCCCAGTGGTGCATGGATGTGCCCAGTTTAGGTCAGTGACAGACATAGGATCGAGTGGTAAAAGGATAACAAGATTCTCTAATCAAGATGAATTCATAATAAAGATACAGTCGTACGTTTCAGGCCAACCCTCCTCATGCAGGTTTCTCATGCACAGCTTCCCAGGTCCTCTCGTCCTCCCGCTGCCTCTTCCCAATACCCTCCGATCCTCCCGGACCTTCCAGCGTCCCAGTCATGTCCTGGGCTCTCTTCTTCACTTTTCTTCCTCCTTAAGGTTTCTCTAGTCTTCCCAACTCCTCCCTGTCCCTCGTCCAGGTCTTCCTAGTCTTCCCAGGTCCTCCCTGACCCTCTTCCTGGTTCAGCATCGCTAAATAAAGGGGTTACGCCGGTCATGCACGGGAGAGCGAGGACCCGCCCCAGTATACATCAGATCACAGCCAACCGGTTTTAAAAGGTTCATGACGGTCAGGCGGTTCTTTGTTCGGCTCATGAGGGTAGTCTGGCCCCTTCATGACGGTAGCCAGTTTGGTGTGAAAGTTTAAGGCAACTGCTGCTGCTTTTCCTGTGCTCCTGACTGCTACTGGTGCAGTAATGTGTTAAAATCTTGTGCTATACTGTGAAGTGCTAAGTGCAAGACAAGATATAGTGAAGATATTGCAAAGCTGCTGATATATTCATAAGAAGCTAGGTCGACCAGTGTGGTTGGTGGCTGCGAGTACGGCGAAGGAGAAGAAGGAGGAGAGGAAATGTGGTGAGTGAAGGCGACGAGGGCAAAGCTGAGTCTCGCCTGCATGACGCCTGTGCCGGGGGGAGGGTTTGTGCACCACGCTTCCTAGACTCAGCGGCGGCGGTCCAGACACGTAGCTCCCTTCGTTGGGTGCGCGGGGAGGGACTGGCCGCGCTGCCCGTCATGCATCATGCACTATGGACTGTTCAGTGCGAGACGGGGTAAAAAAAAAGTTACACGGGGTGGTGGGAAGCATGAAAGGACCTTCGCTTTCTTTTGAGAGGAACTCCGCTCTAACGGTATCCTTGAGGCAGCGACTGGGAGTGCATGCTGATTTACAGAAGCAGTTTGATGATGTCATGATCTTAGTAAAATAAATATAATACATATACATATTTAACAAAACATAAGCATATACATACACAAAAACACAAATTAATTTACGTACTATATACACTTTCAGTATTATTTTTCACAAATATATATATTTTTTTTCTTTTTCCGATTTCAAAGCGTTTTTCATCAATGGCTTATCGCGACGTTTTATCAGCAAACACAGGCAGTCAAAGGACATGGCAAATACGCGTAAGCATGTATACGAGGCAGCGAATAATTAAGTGTACTCTGAAACATACATGGCAACATACATGCACACAGTCATGCAAGCACACATGCATGATATAACGGTCTTTACAAAGGGGAGGGGCAGGCGGGCGGGCAGGCAGGCAGGCAGGCAGGCTGGCAGGCAGGCAGTCAGGCAGAGGGGAGGTGGAGAAGGAAGGAGGAGGGAGGGAGGAGGGCAGCACAGGAACCAGTTGGTGCTGTTGCTTCTCCCTCCGTCAGCT
>NC_059292.1:32434042-32436542 GCF_017591435.1 Portunus trituberculatus | reverse complement strand
CAGATGCATGAACTAAGATGAAACAAATAGAGGCGGATGTAAAGGAGGAGACGGATAGCAAGGAAGAGAAGGAGGAACAAAGAGAACGGGTGTTTAAGTAGTGAAACTGTGTTGAGCGAGCAAAGAAAGGAGAGGGGAAGCAGGGTAAGGGGACAAGTTGGAGTCGAAGAGGGAGGGGAGAGAGAGGAGAGGAAAGAAAAGTGAGGGAAGGGTGTAAAGGATGGAGGGAAGGCCGCGAGGAAACACAAGAGGGTGACTCAGTGCAAGACTCAACAGGTGAGGGAAGTGCAGGCGAGAAGCTGCTCGGAATACCAAGGCCAACCTTACCCGAGAACCAGGACAAGGCAGAGGTGAGCTAGTGGTGGCTACTGCAGGGGGGAGGTGCGGGACCGGGGTCAGCTTGGGGGAGCCGGGGTGAAAATGTGTCTATTATCTGTATGTGTATCGGGTAATTTCAAAAAGTGGAGAGGCAGAGGCGCCAGTCTTATCGTAGATTCTACACAGAAAAAATTCACGTTCGTTTCAGCAGTATACTGGCGCTTCGTATTAACGGGAGTGGCTACACGTGCAGGGAAAATTCCGTACAATAAGAATAATAGTAAATGAAATCATAATAACAACAAAAAGAAAAATAATAATAATAATAATAATAATAATAATAATAATAATAATAATAATAATAACTATTTTTAACAAATTTATATATAAGTGAAAATAGTGCATCGCCAATTAGGCCATGCTAACAAAGGGAAGGTTATTCTGAAGAACAATTGTTTTGTAAATATTTGTTTTTGAATATATGTATATATATATATATATATATATATATATATATATATATATATATATATATATATATATGTGTGTGTGTGTGTGTGTGTGTGTGTGTGTGTGTGTGTGTGTGTGTGTGTGTGTGTGTGTGTGCACGCGCGCGTGCATACAATCACATGCGAGTACACGAAATATTAAAAATATCATGCCGTGAATATTTCTACTTTTTTTCAGATTCAACGTGCATGAAAAATTATTCATTAATTACGTATACATGCAACGGTTCATCATAACACCGAGCGTAATTCCGAGCCGAGCGAAAAAATGGTGTCCAATGAGACAGGGAGGCGCGGCGACTAGCCTCGGCCCGGGCACCACCACCGCCGCCGCCACCCGTCAGCCAGCCAGCCCCCGCCTACGCCGCCACCACGAGTGCAGCTACTCACACCACCCTGGCTCCTTTCAGTTGCTACGATGCTAATGCTTTAATGATAATAACGAGAATGGCGTGGTGTGGGTGATGGTGGAGGGACAAACAATGGTGGCGGCCACTTAGCGGCGTCTGTGATGAATGACGTGCCTCAGCCGGTGGCCGATGACCGGCATCCATCACAAGCCTTACCAGCCTTTGGTCATTATTTCACCAACTCCCCCGCAAACCTTATTCCTATTTTTCGTCATCTCACTAAATTAACGTAGGTAAATAAATGATATAATAAAAATGTAGTAGTAATAATACCGAAGTAATTCCCTGTGCTGGTCTTCTATTCCATGTAACTATCCCGCAATGGATATAAAAAATTCTAGATCATAATCTGTTTATTAATAATCGTTATTTTTGTCCAATAACAATAACAATATCGCCTCCTATGAACGGCTGGTGGCGTGCATGATTACCCCCATAACGGTGTTCCACCACCACTACCGCCACCACCACGGGAGGCAGGTAATGAATGAAGCAAAGTTGAGAGATGCTTCCTCTTTTCCTGTAAGCTGTTCTCAGTAGCTCGTCATTTTGCAACTGCAACGGCTGAAAGGATACGATGTGTGGGATCAGGAAGTTGTGTAATTACGGAGAGCCTCGTTAGTGTCAAGCCTCAATAGTATTCAGTGGTGGAGTGTATGGGCGGCGCGGGGCTGATCAACATGCAATATGTATAACGTATGTGGTGCGCCGGGCTACATCTACCATTAAATAATTTTTGTCTAGCGTCAATCGTGCTATGAATTTTGAAATTATGACAACCCACAGACCACTGAGGGGGGCGCATGCGCAGAGGAGGCCTCCCGTGGCGGGCAACAGCGAACCACCTACCTCAAGGCTTCCCACTTACTCCCAGCCACTAGCATGACCTTGAAACGCTATAATTACCCTGAACTGCACCTCAAAACAAATTATCTATATCACCACATCACCACTGGTCATCTGTGCACGACATGTCTTACAAATTACACTAGAAACTGCTAGGAAAGTCAATTAAGTCAACACTGACTAACTAACCTTGCATCCCTCCTTCCAGCTGATGAGTCTCAAGGCCAGTGTACGTAAGCCTACTGTATCTACTGAGGTGTGGGAAAAATACTAGTACCTTCAGTTATGACAATGATCCTGGAAAAGCCACGCATATGATTTGTTTTCAATAATTCTACACGGATCTTTCATAGCTGATGGTTGTATCGTAAGCGCATTTCTCTCGTGGGAAAGTCTAAAATTGATGATGTGTAGGTT
>NC_059292.1:32426542-32429042 GCF_017591435.1 Portunus trituberculatus | reverse complement strand
TTAAAACAACAAATTTATTATTGTTTGAAGAAAATACCAGAACTTTAAGTCATCGTTACAGCGATGTTTGCCATAAAGATCCTGGTCGTCCCACGTTACCTGCATGTATCCTGAAGTTGAAGATGCTCATCTGGGATCAGACCAAACATACCACATGGTAGACACTCTCACTGCACACTATGTAAATCAGGCAGCTCAAGATGATGAAAATATAGTTCTGGACTTGAAAACGTCATGATACAGTTGAAAATTCTGGCTGACATATTTTACATTCTAAGAAATATGTCACTATTTTTTTTTTAATATACTTACCTATTACCATGAAAACTCACATTGCAAAGAATCATTGTCAGTTATCATGTAACAGCTCCGTTGCCACTCGCTACCTCGGCTACTCTGAGTGTATAATTATGTAGAGCTCAAGTGAATATTGATAAGCGTGGAAATAATGAGATTATACATATATGACTGAATACTTAGTAAGGTAACTGAAATTTTGATATTAAGTTCTTGCATAATATGAGTCATCCTTCTGTACTGTATAGACATTTTTTTACAACACGAACAGATCTCGTCTTGATATATATATATATATATATATATATATATATATATATATATATATATATATATATATATATATATATATATATATATAGAGAGAGAGAGAGAGAGAGAGAGAGAGAGAGAGAGAGAGAGAGAGAGAGAGAGAGAGAGAGAGAGAGAGAGAGAGAGAGAGAGAGAGAGAGAGAGAGAGAGAGAGAGAGAGAGGTGTACATCAGATGCTCGTTTGAAGACTAAAGGAAAGAAGAAAGAAGAAAGAAACTATACTCTGTACTACTGAATAGTTACAGTCTTTAAGTAAATGCACTTAGGTTTGTTTATATTGTGTGAAACGGCAAGTTAAATACTCTTATTGTACGAATATCCGTTTCCTATCCCTCATTATGATGTTAAGTTAACGTACGCTCTTTCTTTTCTTGGAAAAAAATTAATGTGTAAAAGAAAAGTGATTAATTGCGTCTCATTACACTTCAGTAAAATACCGAGCCGGTTTTCTTTTCATTACTAGTCTTTCCCGACAACATCATTTTTTTTAAAGCCTACTATGTCATGTAGATTATACCATTCAGCTGAAAGTAATTGGTAGAAGTATAATATGACAAGCACAGAAGTAATGCTAATTTTGTTCGTTAAGTACGCTGATTTATTTTTCCTTCTAGTGGCGAGGACGAGTCATACATGAAACATTGCAATAGCAGTGGGCTTATTCTCCTGTCTAATAGATAGCATGTAGACATGAAAGAAGACAGAAGCACAACCTGCTTTCCAAACCTTCCATTGCTGGTCATAACACTGATGGTGCTGTCATTAACAGCTCTAGCATCGCCGTGTTGATAGACAGGACATCATCAACTCGCCTCAATGACCAGCCTCAGGCCTCATTAATCTGAGTTATGAATGTCCTCATGAATGAAAAGTTTTATTCTCTCTTCAACTGACATAATTTTTATTTGTTCAACCGGAAAAGCTTGGCGCCTGGATGATTTTTTTTTCACATAAAAACTTGAAAGTATATTACTGAGGTGGTGATCCAAACGAAAATTATTGTCATTTAATTTGAAAGAACTTAGCACATAAATAGTAGTCATCAACACGTAGTCACCTATTTAGATACACGAGAGGACAGTTACCATGGTTGCACAGCATTCCCAGTCTTACTTGCATTTTTTCCATGGTAACTTTGATGAAGTATACCATTGGTTCTGAGTACTTGCACGTGATCTCTCCTTCCTTTGGGTAATGTTCTTCAAGGATTCTACAGCCTTAGCTCTTCAAGATTCACAGCCTGAGGAAATGTGGAGTTTAGAAAAGGATTTAAAGCTCATTAATCGGCGTTTCTTTATTAATTTATGAATATTCTCTCTCTCTCTCTCTCTCTCTCTCTCTCTCTCTCTCTCTCTCTCTCTCTCTCTCTCTCTCTCTCTCTCTCTCTCTCTCTCTCTCTCTCTCTCTCTCTCTCTCTCTCTCTCTCTCTCTCTCTCTCTCTCTCTCTCTCTCTCTCTCTCTCTCTCTCTCTCTCTCTCTCTCTCTCTCTCTCTCTCTCTCTCTCTCTCTCTCTCTCTCTCTCTCTCTCTCTCTCTCTCTCTCTCTCTCTCTCTCTCAATGTCTCCTCTTAAGGACATTGCCCTCGTTAGCTTCCTGATTATAAGTCTCCTTTCCTGTTTGTAATTCTTCCTGACATTGCCTTGCTTGAGGAGGTACAGAATGAAGAAGACAAGAAGCTGTTTTGTTCACGCCAGGTTAATTTCGTCTCGTTTCCTGAGCACACCTCAGATAACGAGGTAACAAGTGTAATATCTTATTCCTTATTCTTGCAGACTTCCTGGCAGTTTTTAGGAGTTCACCGTCACCTCCAAAACTATTTGAAAACAAAGATTCCAGGGTTCAGAGGCCATTTTTTTAGGATATCAGTGGGAAACGTCAAAAAAAGGAGGAA
>NC_059292.1:32409042-32421542 GCF_017591435.1 Portunus trituberculatus | reverse complement strand
TTTACTTTGTTACGACCCTGTTCAATAATGGTGCGGAAACTGACTTCGATTATTTCTTCCAATGATTGCGATAAGGTGACGATGAGGTAGCGAGGTGCCACGCCCATCATTTCCTGGACTGCCAGCGTGCAGGTGTGATGCAGGGGAAAACTGGCGTGGTGTGATGTTAAAAGGATTTTTAGTAATGTATGTAGGTACGAGAATTTTGAGCACGTATGTTTCCATGCATATATCTAAAGTATACACACGCATAACTGGATTATTATGCTGTATGAAAGACTGGTTATTTATCATTTCATGTCATGTGTTGTTGTCACTCTCTTGTTCTTCATAATTAACTCTTTACTTGCTAACGACATCATGACACTTCTTACATGTATATATGTGTCCCCAAAAAATAAATCATAGTCACCAAAATGCATGTTAACAACTTCATCACAACTTCAGCCCTTAGTGGTTTTTCAGAATTATTTCTAAGACTTACAACAAACTATTTCACTAAATTTGGATTGAAAAGACTCGCTAAGGAATTAAAATGATGAATCCTCAGTCAACAGTAAAACAATGATGTTCCTCTGGCTCCTGAAGAGGTAAGCTAAGTAAGTAAATTAATCGCTGTACAATAGAAATGCTGCCTTGCTTTATTTTGTCTAAAGGATGGGAGGAAGTGATGGCGATGATGGTGGTGATGGTGGCGATGGTAGTGGTAGTGGTAGTGTTGATGGCGTTGGTGGTGATGGAGGTGGTGGTCATAGTACTCCCCCAGTCTATACTACACAACCTGCCTCCTGCCTGTGTCCTCATCATGCGTCCTGGTGCCTCCCTCCGCCTATAGGGTAATATGTTTCTTGTCCTCACTGCATGATCAAGGGGGAAGAAAATGCTCAACTGACTTTCTGCCATTTTCTCCCTATTAAGAGTAATGAAACCCGCCATTAGTGTCACCTTTAGCCGGGTGTGTTTCAATTCTTGGAGCCATACTGGTCAATGTCCCCGAATTTTACGACGTTCGGTTAATTAGTTTCAGTGTCGTGAACACGCAACTCCTAGAAGCAAGGTGGTCGTGGTGGTGGTGGTGGTGGTGGTAGTGGTGGTGGTGGTGAGGGGAAGGAAGAAGTGGGGGGAAAGGTTACCTGGTTCAGTGTCCCCTCTTACTCTTCCTTACACACTTCCTCACTCTCTCCTTCCCCCATCCTTCATTTCCTCCTCTTCTATTTCTTTTCCTGAACCTTTGCCACCTGTTCCCTTTGTATCCTTTAAGCCTTCCTGTTTCTTCCCCTCCTCGTACCCCACACCTCACCAAGGGCTCTCAATGTACTCTGTTGGTCTATAATGAGTCATTACCGGTTAGATCATCAATATTACAGCATGCATTAGTTTCCTAATTGCACCAAGCTCGAAGGGTCTGCGAGGTGTGGTGGTGGATGCAGCCACAACACACTCCACCGCCCTTCCCTCCTTCAATGTAAGCCAAGGTGTTCGCCTTCGCGCCACACCTTGTTCCGCACACCTTGTTAATAATAAAGCGCGACGTAATGTAGTGGATGGATAACGTACTGTCCCGTGGGAACACCGAAAGTTGCTTAGTATTCATCATTACTTTGGCTTGTGCAGTGGCGGTGAGGAGTGTTAGCGAGCTTTTAGTGTGTGTGTGTGTGTGTGTGTGTGTGTGTGTGTGTGTGTGTGTGTGTGTGTGTGTGTGTGTGTGTGTGTGTGTGTGTGTGTGTGTATGTGTGTGTGTGTGTGTGTATGTGTGTGTTTCAAGACAAGACAAAGCAGGAAACGATGGACACGAAACTTTTCTTGCGTCTTGCATAAGGGTCTCTCTCGTGCATTGCGGGTGTGGAAATATTAAATGAACCTTCAGTAGTGGCGTAAGAAGTTGTAAACTGCAACGTTTCCAACTTGATTCTATTGGTCACAGTCATCGGAAAACAAATGCATTTGTGTAATTAACTCCAGCAGTGGTAAAACAGTACAATGCATTGTTCACAACAAGCGAAACACACACATATCTATCTCTCTCTCTCTCTCTCTCTCTCTCTCTCTCTCTCTCTCTCTCTCTCTCTCTCTCTCTCTCTCTCTCTCTCTCTCTCTCTCTCTCTCTCTCTCTCTCTCTCTCTCTCTCTCTCTCTCTCTCTCTCTCTCTCTCTCTCTCTCTCTCTCTCTCTCTCTCTCTCTCTCTCTCTCTCTCTCTCTCTCTATATATATATATATATATATATATAGTCCTCTTGATGTTCAGTTTATATTTCTTCTCCTCCTCCTCCTTCTCGAAAAGCGACATTTCTTCATTGCCTTGATGATAGATGAGAAACAGAGTTCTTACAATGAGCTAATTCAGTTACCCAAATATGTTCCGTAAAGTGGAAAAGATCATTATCTTTCATCATATTTATGTATTCAGTGACTGGCCATCAGCCTACACAATACGAGCCCTTGACAGGAAAGAGGCCTCTGTCTAGCCTCCACTGACCTCTCTCGGCTACAAGGGCCATTTTAGGGACGTCTGGGGCATGGTTGGGAAGTTAAGCCAATACCACGCCACGCTGGTCTAGGACGTCTGGCGGGGGAACACATTTGTTCTGATTCTTCACAGTTGACCTGTCTGTTTTAGCTCCACTGATCACTGGAATCTTCCCCACAACAAGATAGACAACCCACTACCTACCTCTATTGAAAGTGTTTGATATACCACCTACCCACTGATACTTAACCATTAACGCCTACACACACACACACACACACACACACACACTACACACCGCGTAGTGTAGTGGTTAGCACGCTCGACTCACAATCGAGAGGGCCGGGTTCGAGTCCCGGGGCGGCGAGGCAGATGGGTAAGCCTCTTAATGTGTGGCCCCTATTCACCTAGCAGTAAATAGATACGGGATGTAACTCGAGGGGGTTGTGGCCTCGCTTTCCCGGTGTGTGGAGTGTGTTGTGGTCTCAATCCTACCCGAAGATCGGGTCTATGAGCTCTGAGCTCGCTCCGTAATGGGGAAGACTGGCTGGGTGACCAGCAGGCGACCGAGAAGGTGAATTACTCGTACATGGACACACATGCACCAGTGCGCTCCGTAGCAGAGACATTTTCCAAGCTGAAAGCTGAAAATAGAAAAAAAGGATCAATTTATTCTTTTCAGTGAGTTATTATTGTGTGATATCGTGTTACTGGGCATTTTTTCGCTCTCTATGATGAATTGAGTAATTTTTCCGATATTTGTCCATCGCTCTAGGTTTCTTTTTAGTAAATTGAGACGTTTCTTCAACTTTACATTTCTTCTTCTTCTTCTTCTTCTTCTTCTTCTTCTTCTTCTTCTTCTTCTTCTTCTTCTTCTTCTTCTTCTTCTTCTTCTTCTTCTTCTTCTTCTTCTTCTTCTTCTTCTTCTTCTCCTCCTCCTCCTCCTCCTCCTCCTCCTCCTCCTCCTCCTCCTCCTCCTCCTCCTCCTCTCTTCTTCTCCTCTTCTCCTCCTCCTCCTCCTCCTCCTCCTCCTCCTCCTCCTCCTCCTCCCCATTCTTTTCTATTCCTCTTCCTTCTCCTCCTCCTCCTCCTCCTCCTCCTCCTCCTTCTTTTCTATTCCTCCTCCTCCTCCTCCTCCTCCTCCTCCTCCTCCTCCTCCTCCTCCTCCTCCTCCTCCTACTCCTCCTCTTCCTTCTCCTCCTCCTCCTCCTCTTCCTCCTCCTCCTCTTCCTCCTCCTCCTCCTCCTCCTCCTCCTCCTCCTCCTCCTCCTCCTCCTCCTCCTCCTCCTCCTCCTCCTCCTCCTCCTCCTCCTCCTCCTCCTCCTCGCCCTTCTCCTTGTCCTTCTCTCCTTCACTATTAATTAATTGGATGGAAAAATATCTTAAAACCGCCTTACTTTCCCTTTCTCCTCCATATATAACGGTACAGTATATTTGATATTATTCTACCATTTATAAACATTATTAAGTAACAGATATTACACACACACACACACACACACACACACACACACACACACACACACACACACACACACACACACACACACACACACACACATCTTTCCAGTAGTATTTTCGTCACTCTCCCACTCGTTTACTTCCTCGCAGATTAGATAGTGTAGTGAATGTGGTTTTTCGTAATCACACTCGTTAGGGTCAGCAGGTGTGTTACTGTTTTGTTTTTCATTAACTTTCTCTCTTTGTATTCATTTTATCTCGTCTGCTCTTCCTCCTCTCGCTCTTCCTCTTCCTCCCTCTCCTCCACCTCGGTTTTATTCATTCTCATTCTCGTCCTCTTTCGAGTTGTTTTTAGTTTTTACACTTCCTTTTCCAACTTCCTCATCCCCTCCCTCCTCATCTTTGTATATCTCCTCCCACTATCCTTTCTCCTCCAACATCACCACCACTTCCTCTTCCTCCGCCTTATCCTTGTCCTCCTCCTCCTCCTCCTTCCGCAACTCCACTACCACACCACCACCACTTCCTCTTCCTTTTTCTCCTCCTTTTCCTCCTCTTGTTCATCTTAGTCATGCCCATGATTATACTGATCATCACGATAAATCACCAGTGCCATCATAATTATCATCATCATCACCACCACAGCCATCAACACCGTCAATACCAATAGCAACACCATCATCACCACCACTATCAAAACAATTATCATTTTCATGACCGTCATGGCGGTGCACAATTCAAGTTTCACATTGTTTGCAGAACAGTTCTCTTTCTTGACAACAGTTGTGTTCACCACGTGGCAGGAAGGGAGGGAGGAGGGAGAGCAGGGGAGGGAGCATTTTTAGGCCCTTGAAAACTGATAAAAGCCTGGACTGAAAATACTCGTACTCCACCCTTTATCTCACCCAGTCTGAGATTCATCTCTGTTCTTTCTCCTCTTCCCCCTCACTGCCAAACCTTAACAATATATATATATATATATATATATATATATATATATATATATATATATATATATATATATATATATATATATATATATATATATATATATATATATATATATATATATATATATATAGAGAGAGAGAGAGAGAGAGAGAGAGAGAGAGAGAGAGAGAGAGAGAGAGAGAGAGAGAGAGAGAGAGAGAGAGAGAGAGAGAGAGAGAGAGAGAGAGAGTTTGTGTGTGTTTGGGACGCTGAGTTAGTAGTATTGGTATCGCTATTATGATTTATGTCTGTATGTTGTTGCCGTTGTTGTTGTTGTTGGCGGTGGTGGTGGTAGTGTGGCTGTTGCTATTGGTGATGGTGCTGCTGTCATATCCACAGTATTCAGTCCTGGTGAAGGAAGTTCTGGACAAAGAGATCTGTCTAGAGAATTCAATGTCCATTGTTCTCCCATAATAACCAAGAGGTCGACTTGTTTCGCAGTGTGGTCATGTGCTGCTAGGGGAAAAGTCAGTGATGAACATTATGAACTAAAAGTCATTATTAAGAAAGATGAAATAGCGGATTGATTAGTCCGAATCGTGCGTTGAAAAGAGGAACAGAGCTGTCATTAGTATAACAAGGCTAGGATAAAGTATGTGTGTTTGAACAAATTTAAATGCACATGCAATCAGAAAGAAAGCAAAATGAAGAAAGTCATAAAAATGGAGGTATAATACGACATAGCGATCAATCCATTACCTTAACCTTCACGAATAGCTTCACTGTATGGTATGTAGTAGCGTGTCCTGCGTGTTATTAGAATTACATATGCGCAAAATATAATTGCTGTGCTGGATTTGTCTCTCTCTGAACATGATAAACTGGCAAAAGAATAGCATCGGTATCTTAGTAGACTTAGTAGACAAGCGACGGTAGAAGGAAACTCTGAAGCTAACCAATTATAACGAGGCAAGTGAAATCTTTCGGATTTTGTATCTGTGCTTATGAAATGTAATAATGACAGTGAAGCTTACATACTCGTGATAAATGTTCGTACAATAATACGATATTGTTAATTATCTAATGGCACCAGTACGTGATCGTTAACGTGTGTGTGTGTGTGTGAGAGAGAGAGAGAGAGAGAGAGAGAGAGAGAGAGAGAGAGAGAGAGAGAGAGAGAGAGAGAGAGAGAGAGAGAGAGAGAGAGAGAGAGAGAGAGAGAGAGAGAGAGAGAGAGAGAGAGAGAGAGAGAGCGTGGTGCGAGGTCAGTGCAGAACAGTGGCGCCATTTGAGCGAAGCCTAAGAACCAGCGATGCAGAGGTTGATGTTGATGCGGAGGTGGAAGGAGGTGCAGGTGGGCTGAGTCATGCCATGCTATTGAGCGTCGGCAAGGTGAGTCTGCCCGCGTTGTCGACACACGCTTGGACGCGGGTTTGTTTATGTTTCAACTGGAGGCCCTCCGCCCGTCTTGTCTGGGGCCCTGGAACACGGGGGCATCGCGAGGAGACATGTCCATCTCCCTCCCCACCTTGAGCAACAACACGCAGGAATACACCAGCATGCCAAACCAACCTGGATAGTTTGACCAGCCAGTAAACGCCTCAGAGAGAGATTTAGAGAAGAGAGAGAGAGAGAGAGAGAGAGAGAGAGAGAGAGAGAGAGAGAGAGAGATTTTTCCTGCTGATTCCAAAATGGTCGCTTCCATGGGGAACCTCTGATAATGAATAGGTCGAAGATACTTAGACAAAGGGGGGGAGACCTGTCAGTACATAGGAGCGGTCGCTCACTCCTATAGTAAACTTTATCAACATCGTCGTCATGCATTGCTATTGTATCACTCTATATCATTAACCTTCATCAAAATAGTCAACGTTATGTACTCACTCTCTGTGCGATAAGGTATCAGCCGCAGGAAATTGATTGCCAGGTAACAGGGAAATGCTTTCTGTCATGTTGGTGAAGCTTTTGTGCAAAGTCGCATCCATCGCGTTATGGGCAAAAAGAGAAAGTAGAATATGAAAGCCAGCAAGGGCCCTGGAATTATACATAAAGTGTGCTGGCTTTGGGGTTTTGCTTATATTCTACATTCACTTCGACATTCTCTCTCTTGCGACACGAGCGGTCATCCAGATTCGGCGTCGCCCTCGATCTGGCGAGCTTAAATGACTGCGCGAGAGGGGTAAATACATACGTCTGGCGGCTGTGATGTCGCTGCAGCCTTTATGTCCGAATGCTGGACAATTTTCCAACCACAGTTATACATTTGTTACGAGAGAGACGACGCAGCCTCAAAAGTTACAAGTATTGAGTGGAGGGGGAGAAGGTGAAAAGGGGGTAACAGCATCCAACATTCATCCGACGGTGCAACTCTTCTGGGGAAAGTGTCTAATATAACTTCCTTTCCTTCATATGTACTGTGCTGGATTTGCCCTGTCACCACAACATTGCCGCGCCACCGCTGCTCCACAAGCCACAGACTTATACATGTTCCCCGCGACGTAGTACCTCTGCATGATTCTAAATGTGGCGATGGGGAGCTTAAATTTCGAGATGTACTAGTGACAGAAGTGTATGTCACACCTGCCTATATATTGACAGGTACTCTTCCCCCCTTTCTCACTTTCTCTTTCTTACTCCCACTCTCTCTCTGTCTGTCTACATTTCTCTGCCTTATTTTACGTCTCTCCGAAACTGAAATTCATAATGACACTGGATATGTTGGAGATATCATGCCGAAAATCTCAACTCCCCATCTCGCTAATATCGAATGCATCCGATGACTGGCGAGGAGGACAGGTACTTGATGCTTATAATTAATACCTTGTGGAGGCAAATCCCCTTTGCCCTCAACACTACTGCATTTTCGACTTTGAGCCAACAAGGGGGGGAAGGGAGGGAAGGGAGCAGGGGAGGGAGAGTAGAAGGGGGTATAATGCCACAGAATACGTAAGAGAGAGAGAGAGAGAGAGAGAGAGAGAGAGAGAGAGAGATTTGCCTTGAAGGTGTATAAATATCTCTACAGTTCCGCTAGACACATTAAAATCTCCCCTCTTTCCTCCTCCTCCTCCTCCTCCTCCTCCTCCTCCTCCTCCTCCTCCTCCTCCTCCTCCTCTTCCTCCTCCTCCTCTTCCTCCTCCTTTTACTTCTTTCTTCCATCCCTCCACGAAAGGCTGAGTAATCAACCTGCCTTGTCGCGCCCTGCCTCGCAAAATCATGGAGAAGATAAGATATTTAGCGAAGTGCGTCTCCCCCTCTCCTGTCCCCTTGTTGTTGTTCCGTGTTCTGTCATCGTCGAAAGAAAGGCAGGATCAAAACTTTATCTTCTTGCATAAGTGAGGAAGTTAATGGTGTGGTCGATGGTCAGGCCGCGGTGGACACTTTACACTTGCCTTGCCTGTGATGGTGGTGATGGTGGTGGTGGTGGTGGTGGTGGTGGTGGTGGTGGTTTTAGCAGTACAGTACTGTATGATAGTGTTGTTATGAGTTTTGATTTATAGTCATGTGTCCTTCTTACTGGCTTGTATGTAATATAGTTGGATGAGCATAGCCTGTCATTAAATTGTGGATATTTTTTTTATTATTTGACATATATTTATTCATTTTTCTCTTGCACTTTATTTCTTGGCTACATCGTCCTTTGACTATTCAAATGATTTACTCTGAACCGCTTCAATAACTTCTTTTCCTTGCCCAAGACACAAACACTGGTGTGACAAGACGAAAATCAACTTTGGTGTCGGCCAATGTTTGGTGAATAACATCAGATATTCCCGAACTGGTTACCGATCGGCTAATGCATCATGAATAAAGAAGTTTTTACCGTGAAAAAAAAAAAAAAATAAATAAAAAGTTCTGACACTACTAAGACAACAATTCGGCCACGCGGCATTCATCAGTAAGTAGGGACTTTGTCTCCTTCTGTAGATATTCTCTGTTTTGCGCAAAGCTATATTCAGTGATAAATCCCATTGATGGTCGCAGCGGTGAGCCATTGGCCATTTTAGGACTGCGTGGGAAAAAGGCTACCAAACTAGGGACCTGGAAGGGCACAAAATGGCGGCCACGTACTTGGGTTCCCACGGTGTGCCCTCATGAACCCAAGCAAATGGCGGCTACTCATGGCTACCGCGGCAGGCCGTAAGTCACGCTCGCTCGACCCACTGATAAACACGTCATTCTTGTAAACAAAACTTTCACATGACATGTCCTGTGTATGAACTGAAGCAGTGCCGAGTGGTGTTCCTCAAGGAGTGACAGACAAAATGTCTCCAATCGGTGGTCCACCCAGACCTGTTACCTGGAGTGGTCGGGCATGGGTGGGGCCAAGGGTGGGCCCTTCATAGAGGCACCATAGATGGCAGCCGACCCTCCACGCCCCTCCTTTTTCTCTTTGTAATTCTCTCTCTCTCTCTCTCTCTCTCTCTCTCTCTCTCTCTCTCTCTCTCTCTCTCTCTCTCTCTCACACACACACACACACACACACACACACACACACACACACACACACACACACACACACACACACACACACACACACACACAAACACATGATATTCTTTACAAAGGTTTTCTCTAATATTGTAGAAAAAAAAAGTAGAAGTAATAAAAGGAAGGAAATATTTTCTGCCCGATCGCTAAATCCTGCACGATGCGTCAGATATTACGCTGCGAATATACTGATGAATTCCGTAGAGTGTCAGTTCCGTTCACGTAAACTGACTGGCATTTGTATTGTTGACAGTTAGATAATTAGCTTTGGAAGTGGAATTATGACTTTTTTGTTATCATATATATATATATATATATATATATATATATATATATATATATATATATATATATATATATATATATTTTTTTTACAGAAAGGAAAAAAAAAATGATGAAATGTCTTGTGCTAAGAATCACTGAATGTAACAGGTCACAGGAAAAAAGTGATAGAGGCTGATTACATAGGATTACAGAAGGTCACATGCGAAGGACAAACACCAGGAGACTTGTGGTTATGTAAGGAGAAAATATACTAAACTACGTACTTTTACTAGGGGAAGGGGAGGAGGACGAAGAAGAAAGGGAATAGGAAAGGAAAGAGGAGAGAAAATAGTAAGGAATAATAGAAAAAAATCCAAATGCATGTATAAACCATCTAACACCACTTTGAATTATAACTGTACATCTGTGGTGAGTTGTTGATCACATCCCACCAATCCCTTGCTGACCTCACCACTGAGAGACTTCTGGGAAAGATACAAGACGCGGAGATATACAGAAAGTGAAATGAAAGCAGACAAACTTTTCCCTCCTCGAGATACCTGCCTGTGAACGCTGTTTTCCCTTTCCTCGTGTCAGCCTTTTTCTCGGACCGTTTACTTCACCTGGCAGCCCATGAACACGGCACAGGTGGCCATCGAATGTCTGCGCTATTCTGGAGTGTAAATGACGTATAGGTGTTGCAGTCAAGGTGTCAAACAGTGTAGCGACGTGAATGATTCTTGTTGTTCTTCCCCCTCCCTTCACACGTGGCGCGGCGCCCCCTACCTGGCGCCGGGATGCAGGTAACAACGCTCACCTTTGGAGGGTCCAGCCCTCAGGCTGCGGTCACACCGATATGCAAATGAGTTACCTGTGTTTTTCTGTCTCTTCTTTTACTTCTTTCTTTATTTATTATTAACAAATGTTCATAAGTAGTAAAACGCTCTTTAACATCTTCCTTTCCGTCGACAATGATGTTAAGCATTCTGACAGTCATGGTGGAACGTAACAATTGTGTTCCTTTTCAGAAGTGAGATTTGCAATTCTCCAAAACATACATTAACTCTCACTTCCCCTTTGATATCTCACACCATGCTAATCCTCGTAAAATCTGTAACTCAAGATATTCGGCCAGTTCATCCCCGAGTCTTTGAGGGGAAACACTTACATCACTCACATTATAGTAGACTTTTATGATGTGAACTGCAAACCTTCACTCATATTGTTCTTTGGCTTATTTATCTTTTCCCTATACTAGAACATAAAAATTTGCTTATTGGTATCATGTTTAAATTGTTTACTGTATTTTTGTTTTCTTACATGTGTATTTATTTACTTTCATTTATTCATAGCTTATCTACGTACAAATAAATCTATTGTGATATTTAAATTTCTCTACCGTATTTGTTTCTGTTAAGTATATTATTGATGTACAGGTTTGGTGAAGTATGTCAGGTTTTTCTTTGCATATGTATTCATATGTATATTTTTCGGACCATCACTGATCAATTTACTCGAACATCTAATGACGTGTCTTTGCATTTCTTCCTTAATTAATAAATTCGGTCTTTTTTGTTACTCAATTGCATGATGTCAGTTGAGATACCTTCTCGTCGGTATTCTATCCTAAAATTTGAGCTGTAAAAGAGTTCGTATTTCTTTGTTCTTGTAGTCCACACACTTGACCCTCAAAGGCGGTCTGACCTATTATTTTGAAAAAAAAGTACTGCAAACTCTAAGGATCTGCAGATTTTCATGATGTTACTGATTGCTGACAGAGCACGAAACAAAATGGATGTAGTTGATGGTGTAGGAAAACTCATTGTGAAGCACTTGTACGTGATTTTCTCTAGTATTTGATTAGGTCTTTCTAACATTGAAGATATAATGTACAGCGTTCCAAGATGGTACTGATTACCGGAAGAATAAGAGATAACTGGTGCAGGAAAACAGAATAGAATATTTGTCGTATATTTTCTAATACTTCAGCATGGTTTATTCTACTGTTTTCTACACCACTTCATGCCTATCACTCATCTGCTGCCCTTTATAAGTGTGGGTTCCTTGAGACTCAGGGAAGATAATTCAAGAGACGTTCATGAAATCAGAAACATGAAAATTTACTGAAATATTGTGTGGGAGTGTCGTAGGAAAATTAAGTAAGGGAAATATTAACATGAGGCGGTGTAGTTCGTTTCATATAGAAAAGAGGCAAGAAGGAAAAAAAATCATAAAAATCTTGTTAAATCATTATTTAATGTTTCACTCAGGTCAAACTAATGACCCTCAGTTTGTTGGCTTCGCTTCCTCCTCGTGTCTCTCGTGTTTCTTATTTTGTAACCCGGTGACTATCTTGGCTTCTCCTCCTGTTTAATAAAAATGGTCTGCTATAAATGTTTTGGTGTATAATTTTGAAAGGCAGCGCTGACAACTTAAAAGTAGTCAAGCAGTGCAAACCTCTTTTTTATGTAGGAGGGAAAAGCTGGCCAAGGACAAAATGTTGAAAAAAAAGGCCCACTTAGTTGCCAGTCCCCTTGCAGGTCCGAAAAAGTCAACCAAAAGAAAGGGATAAATGTCTAGAAACCTTCTTCTTAAATTAAATGTGCTTAGTTATATCGTCATTCATTAAAATTGTTATTCAGATAAAGCAACAATTTTAATAACTTATCATTACTAACAGTGAAAGGGCTCATTCGCCTGCTATTTCAATGAATCGAAAAATTTCTTACATATACTGCTCGAGAACTGTAAGCTTCAAGCAGACAGTGGTTTATGAGAGACAAGCAGGAGGCGAGTAGTGGCAGATAACCAGACTAATTCTGTGCCACCACCTTTACTTTCCTGGTATCCGCCACTCATGGTCTTTCGGACGTTCTTCCACTCTTGGCGG
>NC_059292.1:32399042-32404042 GCF_017591435.1 Portunus trituberculatus | reverse complement strand
TAGAAAGCACTTTGAGATACTCGCAACATTACAACTGTAAGAAGACCCTCCCTCTTTTAATCTCAGCCTTACTTCTTGTGACTGTTTTAATCTCGCTTTCAGGAAGAACAGTCTCAGCAGATGAATACAGGCAGAGTTAGTAATAAATTGTCGTGCATCATTCCTGTTTGTCGAGTGATGTCCCGACCGACGGTTTTCGTGATGGCGTTTTCATGTAACATTTTCCTGAAATATATTTACTCTGCTGGATAAAACTGAGAGAAATAAATTTATACTCCTACAGCGGCGTATTTCTAAAAGCGTTGTGATCCCTCTGCCACTCTTTTTTTTTCTCTCTCTCTCTCTCTCTCTCTCTCTCTCCCAGACGAACCCATAAACAAGATGGCGCAGGTATTTAAGATTATTTCAGCGTTTTTGTATCATCATAGTCGGAAATGAAAATGAAAGCAAACGATCAGATGATTAAGAGAGAGAGAGAGAGAGAGAGAGAGAGAGAGAGAGAGAGAGAGAGAGAGAGAGAGAGAGAGAGAATAATGTCCAAACTAAGTAAGTATGATCGTTTCCTTAAAATAAAACGGAAACCAGTAAAACATCAGCGTATTTCCTGAAATAACCTGTGAGTAATGTCTCCTTCAGGCGTCATGAAAATAGAATAATAAATAAATAAATAGATAGATAATGATCTACTATTACTACTACTAAGAACTTAAGACCATAAGAAATTTAACCCATTCAGCAGTGAAACGCTTTTTTTTTTTATCATGAATTGACTGTGATTAGACGATTTTATTGACATTAGGAAGGGTTTGTGGAGATCAGAAGATTTAAGGCCAGAATCTTCACTGTTCTAATCCCTACTTAAGTTTCTGAAGCTGTATAAAATCATGAAATGGTAAGGAGAATGAATATGGAAACGCGTCATAGCACTGAGGGGGTTTAGAAAGCTGCAAGAGACCATCAGACCTACACGTGTCAATCCCTGTGTGAACAAAACTAACTGAATCCACCTATCATCCTCATCCAAAAATTTGCCTGGTCTTCTTTTAAAGCTCCCTATTGACTCAGCAATAACAACATGATTACTGACTCCTCCTAAAACACAAATTTCTCAAGCTTGAACACCATTATTTCTGGTTCTATTCCCGCTACTGATCTTAAGAACTTTATTATAACCCCTATACCACTTAAATACTTCTACGTCTCTCTAAGGAATGTAAATTTAGTATCTTCAATTTCGCTTCGTACTACTACTATGTAATACTACTACTACTACTACTACTACTACTACTACTGCTACTACTACTACTGCCAATGATAATGATAATAAAATAGTAATAATAATAACAATAATGACAATCAAATTTTCCGCTTAAAAATTTGACACATGAAGTAACCTAGTCCTCTACTCCTTTTACGCATTCAGGTTGTGTGAGAGTAGGATAGAACGATACTAACAATGATGAACACTGCCTCGCTGGGCATATAAGGCAAAGAAAGGTAAAGGCGTGTGGTTGTCTGTCCCTTCGTCTGCGTCACGCTTGATGAACATGTGGTCTTTCTCCTATCATTGCGATCACTCAGACTGACGTGGTATCCATCTGTGCTTGACCAGAGTTGACACGTGCAGTACCTTCTCGCGTCACACATATTGTAGGAGTGTTTGCAGTGAGTGGCAGGCTGTGAGTCTTCAAAAAGTACAAGATTCCGAAGTTAAGGGAAGTGTGTGTGTGTGTGTGTGTGTGTGTGTGTGTGTGTGTGTGTGTGTGTGTGTGTGTGTGTGTGTGTGTGTGTGTAAGAGAGAGAGAGAGAGAGAGAGAGAGAGAGAGAGAGAGAGAGAGAGAGAGAGAGAGAGAGAGAGAGAGAGAGAGAGAGAGAGAGAGAGAGAGAGAGAGAGAGAGAGAGAGAGAGAAAGAGAGAGAATAAATGAGTTAACTAATAAATGAATGACTCAGGTAACAGTTTCTTAACAATTTCCTTAACAAATCTAATATTCAGAGGCAAGCTATCTTCTCGCTGCACACACACACACACACACACACACACACACACACACACACACACACACACACACACACACACACACACAACATATCGTATACACGTTAACTTTACAATATGATAGGATTCTTCCCTAACTATGTTAGATATTATGTGAAACTATTTTTCTGCTCTCACTGCATATAATTTTAATTAAAACCGTCTGTCTTAGGAGTTTCGACTCGACAGACCATGCCTGACATATTTATTGATTGCAAATCTGTCTGTATTCCTTAAAAATGGCAATAACACACACACACACACACACACACACACACACACACACACACACACACACACACACACACACACAGTGGTAGCCAGCCCTGTGCCTTCTCGTGCCTGTGAAGCAAATTTTCCATAGACGTGATCCTCCCCTCAGAAGGCAGATGAAGGTGATCCCCTCTACGTCACTATTTTTTCACATTTTTAATGGAGAATTACGAAACATTCGAGACGTATGGATATAGGAACACACAAAATAAAAGTATGATGAAGTTTTTGCTTGGTCCCGCCTTCTGCAGCCTCCCTCCCTTGCCAGGACCCGCCGCACCGCCCTTCACGCCTGCGGGAGGCTTATCCGTAGCCCTTGACGGTGATGTAGTTTGTCATGACCGCCTAAGTGTGAGTAATTGTGAAAGCGTAAAAGAAGCAGGTATGCGTGTTTATTGATGTAAAAGAGCTAATGCTGCCTCACATTGCAACAGTGGCGACTCAAAGGAATACTCATATTTCCACCTCGCAAGGTTTTCCAGCTAAATCAGCTCTGAGTCGTTTGCTGCACGAGGAAGAATACAAGAAGTACTAAAAACTCACATTTGAAAAAAAATATATATATATTACAAAAATTTTGAAAATGGTTTGGTTTGATTTTTATATTTACGTATTGCATTTCCCAGCAGTAGCAAGACTTGGCAGCGTGAAGCCACACAGACAGAAAACTCAAAGACCGTAACTGAGATTGCCACCTGTTGCTGCTGGCTGGTAGGCAGCGCCTACACCCCGCCTCCAGGATACTCTTAAAGGAGGAGGCCCATTGTGTGTGTGTGTTGAAGACCACGCAACTCTCCACATGCAAAGTTTGGCTGTGGGAATGCTATTCAGCGGAAGGCAGACACCAATGTCTGCTTATTTATTCTCCTTGTATCATCTGTCTATCAGCCTGTCAGTCTCTTTACCTAGGATTTGTTTATCTACTCTCTCTCTCTCTCTCTCTCTCTCTCTCTCTCTCTCTCTCTCTCTCTCTCTCTCTCGAAAAGGGTATTATTTGATTTAACTTTCGAAGCATATAATGAGAGATCTTCAAATATTTGAAGAAATCAACATAAGCTCCTTTGAAATATGAATGACGCTGCCAAAAAGCTTAATATATTATAGTATTTTTTTCTCTTTCAGTACAGTCGTTGGTTTTCCAAAATGACATACATACTTGACATAATTATGTTGTGAAGGAAGTTTTTTGCAGTATTTCCCTGTCATCCAACTATTGCCTTACGCGGCAAGTGAGTTAACGAGTATCTTTGTTTGTCTCCCTATGTGGAGCTCACATTGCTTCCTTCCTCCATTTTGTAGAGATTTTAGCGTCTAGCAATCTTTGTTTCTCGTCACACATTTATCACCAAGAATTTCTTCTGTTTTGCTTGACTCTTTAAGTGCTACTTGACTTATCTCTTCTTATCAAGTAAGCGCTGTGTCATCTTTCTTGTTGTACATCTATTTTAAATCTTATATTGGTTAGGAGCCGCAAAACATGCTCATCAAATCTCTTTCTTTTAGTCATTGTTTTTCGTGTCGAGAATCGTTGCTTAACGCAGGAAAAGTTCAAATGGTCTTGTTTGTGAAGTAAATAAAATTTTTACATAAATAATTCCTTACATATCCTTGACATATCAATAACAAAAAACAGCTACCATTTCAACAGTGATGTTTATCGGCTTAGAACATAATTTTTTTTTGTCCTAGTTACTTTCAAATGCACTCCATTAAATCACACATCCACAGGCCGTATCATTAATGTTCCTCACTGGAGCTCAAATGATAAAGATATGAAATTAACATAATAAGCAATATATATATATATATATATATATATATATATATATATATATATATATATATATATATATATATATATATGTGTGTGTGTGTGTGTGTGTGTGTGTGTGTGTGTGTGTGTGTGTGTGTGTGTGTGTGTGTGTGTGTGTGTGTGTGTGTGTTAGAGGAAGGAGTAGAAATAATGTCAGATCAACAACTAAAACAATGAAAAAATAGTATATTTAAAAAAACAATTTCCTTGAAAAGATTCATGACGCGCGCGCGCACACACACACACACACACACACACACACACACACACACACACACCGCGTAGTGTAGTGGTTAGCACGCTCGACTCACAATCGAGAGGGCCGGGTTCGAGTCCAGGTAAGCAGCGAGGCAAATGGGCAAGCCTCTTAATGTGTGGGCCCTGTTCACCTAGCAGTAAATAGGTAAGGGATGTAACTCGAGGGGTTGTGGCCTCGCTTTCCCGGTGTGTGTTGTGTGTCGATGTGGTCTCAGTCCTACCCGAAGATCGGTCTATGAGCTCTGAGCTCGCTCCGTAATGGGGAAGACTGGCTGGGTGACCAGCGGGCGACCGAGGTGAATTACACACTCTTCCCTTCAGGAAGTCAACAGATCACGCAGGGACGCCACAGAACGCCTGACTTCTGATCTTTGGAAAATTTCTGACTGGGCAGAGAAAACTTGGTAGTTTTCAATGCCTCAAAAACTCAATTCCTCCATCTATCAACTCAATACAACCTTCCAGAGAACTATCCCCTCTTCTTCAATGACACTCAATTGTCTCCCTATTCCACACTGAATATCCTCGGTCTGTCCTTTACTAATAATCTTAACAGGAAACTTCACATCTCATCTTTTGCTAAAATAGCTTCTATGAAGTTATACATTCTGCGACGTTT
>NC_059292.1:32381542-32386542 GCF_017591435.1 Portunus trituberculatus | reverse complement strand
ACTATAATTATATGTTATCATCCATAATGATTGCATTCATTGGTGGCTGAAAATATACTTCTGTATATCTGAAGAAAATTCATTTTCAATAAATGTCCGTATCTTGTATCACTCAGAACGTGTCAAAATTTTAGTAAAAGAATATCCTTTACCTGCGTGTTCCATAATTCCTTAGTAAATTGGAATATTTACCAGACTGTTGGTTTTCATGCGAAATGGCTTGTGGCGAGTCTCTCTAATTCTAAGCTTTCTGATCGACCGTCAAGTGCAGCCAGCTTGGTGACAGGTATTTGAAATGGTAGACGATATTTGAGCACGACAGTTGAGGCATTATATTTTTCGTCCCAAAAATACTACAGGTTAACAATCGGTAAAAACACCGAACTTACTGGACATGTGACGAAAAGTTATGTGTAGTATTTCATGAAGTTCTTGACGTAAAATTTTTATAGTGTGATGTTGCAGGAAAAGAAGAATAAAAGTGTCTCTCGCCACATATATATTAGAATATTAAAAATGTATTTTTTAAATTAAACATTTATTAACTTAATTGATAAAGAGGAAATGTTGGTGCTAAAAGGCCAATAATGTACAAAACTAATTCCACTGTTTAGTAAAAAATACAAATATTATTCACCATACGAGCCGCTATGTGCTGCAGTGACTTGTATTTATACTATCCCTTTGCAAAAAGGTAAATAGTGGAACAATAACCCGCAAGGTTTTTTTTTATATGGTGTTATCGCTGAATATATCGTCTTTTTACTACCTCAAAATCGACCTAGGAAGACATCTAACTAATAACAAAGTGATTCATTTTTTTTTTATTTATTCGTCTTTCTTACCACTCCCTCTACCTCGAGCAAAGGTATGATGAATGAATATATTACAAAATATTGAAGAAAAGTAAAGGAAACTAGGACAGGAACCGTCGATCTGTATTTCAAGATAACAGCTTGGAAATTCTTATGAAGTATAAATGAAAATTTATTGCTCATATTCTCTATGAACATTTTATGTAAGCCTTCTCACTGCGTCTACACTGCCTTCTGCTGCAGCTTCAGCTTCGCTTCTTCCTGATGGTTGTTGAGCAATACTTAACTTTAACTTATGGACGCATTGTTTTAAAAATGTTTATACCCATTGCTAATATTTTCTTGTAAATTTTGCGATTATTAACTCGGCTCATCAGCCCAGATAGAAAGACGTCCACTTGATGGTAGTCAAGTTTGCTGCACAAGGTACTGTAGCTTCTACTGTTATAAGAACTGAGCGTCAGTTTCGGAATGATGAAATATTGTTAATAGGAGTGTTGTGTGTCAGAGAGAGTCTGGACACCTTAATGATGGAGCGAGCAGCGGCCGAGAAGCCTTCACATGTAGCTTAATATTATAAGGTGAAAAAAAAGCCCAGCTCTCTACTGTTGAAAGGAGAGGCGTGGGCAGGTGATGCGATGCGAAGCACACCTGACGGGTCTATGATTAAGTGCAGATAACTTTTACGTACCTGCTTCGGCCAAATGTGGTGCTGAGTACAAATACCTTGGATGAAGTTAGGTACCTATAAGGCCCCGGAAAAATATCATCTGCCATCTGTAAACTTTTGTAGATAAACCTGTATGGATAATCTTCAGCAGACTAAAAGCGTGAAGCCATGAACTCCCAAATAAACACAGACTGAATCTTGCCCACATCTATGCTTTATGTATTTGTACGTACTGACCTCTTCCCTTGTTTTTTCCTCCATATTCTTCCCATGTCCCTTTTCCGGTCTTGCCTCTTCCCATCTTACTTTGATGTAATCTCTATACTCCAGAAGAAACTGTATCGCTGACAGCCAACCATCCCGAGGGCATGTAGGTTAACTCTTATCTGATTCCTCTCTATTTACTCCTTCTCTCCTGGCCACCACCATCGGCGTCCTTATCATTCGGCATCACCGCAGCCCTGGGAGGTGGCGGGCGGTCCAGCACACACCACCTCCACATGGCTCCTGGTCGTGCACCTGGGAGGGATGTGGGATGAGCGAGGAGAGAGAAGAGCAGATTAGCGAGTGGAGAACTATTGGCTATTCCTGGTCTGAGCCCCGTCACCATTGCTTAATCCGTCACTCGTAAAGCTCCATTACGTTGATGGCAGATCATGCACGATCAACTTGCAAATGTTTAGTCTCATAGTGTGTGTGTGTGTGTGTGTGTGTGTGTGTGTTTGAAAGAAAAACAGTAAGCCACACCCGTAATTATAGTATATAGAGGCAAACTTCCCCATCATTATCCACTCCTTTACGGCAGTCAATTACTATCTCTTCCTGACCATCGGAAATTTTCGCCCCGTAAAAAAGGAACATTCGGCAGATAATTGTATGACATTATATCGCCTCATGCCAAGGGACCTAATTAGGCGCCGCGAACCCACTCCCGGAGGCCAGCCATACAACACCTGATTCAGTGTACAGGTGTCTCGTGTACTCCTGATATTATGTATATGTTGGCAATATCATTTCCGCGCTTCTGTGTAGAAGCGCAAGAGCGCACATATGCACACTAGCGCGCGCTCACCTTCTTACACACACACACACACACACACACACACACACACACACACACATTACTAAACAAACTAAGAAAAAGTAAATTAACATAATTGACTTTAAAGTATCTGATTTTTTAATCATAGCTGAATCGTTCCATTGCTGTCTTGTACGGGCGTGACAAGAAGGCGGCCAAGCACTGTAAGATCAGTAGAATAAAAAAAAAAAAACTCTTGCAAAGTTACAGTCTTTTATCACTCCTACAGTGAACTCTGGTCAACTGAACTTCCAAACTGCATGGCTCCCTTCCTCCCATCAGACTAACCACCACGCCCCCACGCACCACTCTTGCTGCACACTCAGGTCTGTTCTGCCTTTGTGGTGCCAGGGTTAGTCAGGCCTTCCTTCATCAATCCCTCACACCTGGCACGCTCTGAGACACACGGCTTCGTGCTTGGCCTCCTTCCCACCACCAGGACATTTTTAGGTGCCTACTATCGAGTCACATCTGCAAAAAATATATGCTTTTGCAACATTTTCTCATGTCTCTAATTTTACCAGTCGCAGCTGTAACGGGCATATCCAATGATATTTATTCAACCTTTGTCCTGCCTGCATGGGTGAAAATGAAAGAATAAGGAAACTGTAACCTTAATATAAAACCTGGAATAAAAAAAATGTTACTCAGCGGTATTAAAAAGGAACAAAATTATGTTTGTTACACAGAAATAAGAACGCTTACGTAGTTGATGAGTGTGTGACGCCGTGGCGGGCCGGCACGGCTGGTGCTCTCGGCCGTGGCCGCCGCCGACCCGTTGCCGGCGGGCGGGGCAAAGCTCCCGTGCTGGTGTGAAGGGAAAGGTCAGCTAGATTTTTCATAAGGTTGTTTGGGGACGCGTGAAATTCTTGTCTGCGGAGGATTACAGTTTATTTATGTAAGATTATTTACTTCGTTGAGTAAATGTGATATTATATATTTTTAATAAGTCATAAAGTATTTTTTACAAAGATTAGTGTGGTTTTTATTGCAGTAATTTTGTTCCATTTTCTTTGCATGTTCCTTATTTAGCTTAAAGTGCGTTATTATGTAATCTTGGCATAATTCCAGGTTCGTTGTGGTGTTGCTGATTTGTGTCTTGATTTGAGTCACCAATTTCTTTCCGTAGTCCGTCTGCAGGTCAAGACATTCCCCCGTCGATCTTTGTTTCGAATTTGCGTATTTACAAATACCAAGACATACGCTATTACTTTTTTTTCTTACCACATGCTATATTGAATGTGAAAGGGAAAATACTACAGTGCAAGAATACTACAATGTTGCTTTCAGTACAGTTTCCATATTCTGTACAAATAATCTATCTATTACGTAAGCAGTAAGACTATTTATATCGCCTTGCACATTAAGTATCGTAGGTTCCTTCCTTCCCTCCTTCCCGCCCTCCCTCCTTCATCCTCCTCTTCAAACAACTTCTCTTTTTCATCTATGGCCTTGCCCTTCCTGTTCCCACACCTTTATTCTTCTCTCCCTCTCTTTCCCTCTCTCCTACTTCCTCTTTACCTTCTCTTCTTCTTCCTCCTCCTCTATCATCACTTCCTCCATCTCCTCCTCCTCCTCCTCCTCCTCCTCCTCCTCCTCCTCCTCCTCCTCCTCCTCCTCCTCCTCCTCCTCCTCCTCCTCCTCCTCTCATTCATTATTTGCCCTCCTCCTCCTTCTCATTCAGTAACGCCATTATTCACTCTCCCTCCCTCACCACAGCAAAGAGTAGTAAAGCAATTCAAGTTGTTTGCAAGTCTGGTTTCTTTCCCCCTTTTCTTTTCTTTTTTTCTTTTTTTTTTACCTTTTTTTCCAGATTCTTTCTCCCTCCCTCCACCCCAATCTTGGTTTTTACCTCCCTCGCGTCTGACCTAGTACTCTCTCTCTCTCTCTCTCTCTCTCTCTCTCTCTCTCTCTCTCTCTCTCTCTCTCTCTCTCTCTCTCTCTCTCTCTCTCTCTCTCTCTCTCTCTCTCTCTCTCTCTCTCTCTCTCTCTCTCTCTCTCTCTTAATACCTTTCCCGCGATTTTCATTAGAAATATTCCACTTTTTCTGCATTTATCTCATGTGCTTTTTCTCAGTATTTTATCCCCTGTCATTCACGTTTTTTGCATAGATTTTTCTTTCTTCCTTGTGTTACAGTTTTCTTCTTTTGAATGTTTTTTTTAATGTTATATAATTTACAGTACTATTTTGATTGCATTTTTTTCTGATCTCTCTTCCATGCATTTCTGTAATATTGTTTTTCTCCCTTCTTCCTTTTCCTGTTTCTCTCTCCTCCTCCTCCTCCTCCTCCTCCTCCTCCTCCTCCTCCTCTTCTCCTTATTCTCCCCCTCTCCGTCATTTATTTCTTGTTCACTTACCGCCTTCACTTCACCTTGTCTGCTTATTACCAGCTTGGAAATATAAAGGTGAATGTAAATTTATTTCGTGGTCAAT
>NC_059292.1:32376542-32379042 GCF_017591435.1 Portunus trituberculatus | reverse complement strand
TAAGCAACAGCGGCGCCATCATGTATAGAAATAGTTGGTGCGCCCTTAATAGTGCAAGATAACTGCCGGGAAGGGAGCGACATCATTTGTTTTAATTAGCGGTCGTCTCGCATAATCCTGCTGTTCACGGGACCTGCAGACTGACCTTCGTGGGGCAGCTGAGCACGTCTGTCCCTCCAGTGTCTGGGATTATTATGTTCACCTGTGTGAGTGTGTGTGTGTGTGTGTGTGTGTGTGTGTGTGTGTGTGTGTGTGTGTGTGTGTGTGTGTGTGTGTGTGAGCATTACTGATATAAAAAGTAGCAGCAAGATAAATAATTATAGTTGTACAAGTAGTTGTGATTGCAGTGGTAGTGTTAATAATAATAGTAGTAGTCGTAGCAATAGCAGTAGTTGTAGCAGTAGTAGTAGTAGTAATAACGGTGGTGGTGGTTATGGTGGTAGTACCGGCAGCAGCAGCAATGAGAACAAGTAACTTTATAAACCTTTCTTTCGTTTTATTATTTTGTAAGTAGGATGTATTATTAAACCATGAGATACCTTAGAATAGATTGAAGCCTTTTTCCATTTGCTTACTTATCAGTAGATAATACAAAAAGTAAGTTACTTCAAAAATATATTGATAGATGAATAATCAATTGATCTCATTAAACACGCACGCACACGCGCACACACAGACAAGAAAGACACTTCAATATACTTTTCACTATGCTAATATACTCAATTTTGCTGACAATTATTGCAAGATTAGTGCCGACTTATAAGCGTTTTACAAGTTAAAGAAATGTACTTTTTACTATGCTAATAATATACTCAAATATTTCGCTGACAATTATTATTGCAAGATTAGTGCTGACTTATAAGCGTTTTACAAGTTAAAGGAATGTAACAAAAATAAACGAAGGACTTCTTAGCTGACTTAAAACTTCTATCTAAACGTAAAAGAACAGATGATTCATTAGAAATGAGCAACAGATGATTCATTAGAAATGATACATGTACACATGAAGTTGAAACAAATATCGTTGTCGCTTTTACATAAAGACACACATGAAGTTGAAACAAATATCGTTGTCGCTTTTACATAAATTTCATTCGTTATTGTGGTAAGTAAAACCGTAACAAATTTCTAACCAATAATGCCACGAATCAAGAACAGGATGAGCTAAGGAGGATATGTCCGGAAATGGACATATAAACTAAGGTAGATCGGATTGGGAAAGTAACTTGGAGAGTGAGGGACAAGCTCTTCTTATTTATTGACTCAAAATCTACCTTAGCTTTTATCTCTTGATTATTTGTTAGTGAAGAGAACACAATGTTTGCTCGTTTTTCATATTAAGGTAATAGTAGCAGCAATAATAGTAGTAGTTGTCACGTTCACCAGTTAAACGGGTAAGATTGGCATCGGGGATGGCACTGCAGGTTCGACTGGTGAGGAAATGCAAAGTGAGCACTTAAGCTTTTTAATAATCCAATAATGCAACCGACATACACATAGATGTAACATGAAACTGACATACACAAACAAATACAACAATAAAGAACCCAACTTAATACCTAACAATAATATACTAATCCTATGTGGAGGCAATGTGGAAAACACGGGACGAAGGGAAGTTTGAGGACCAGGATGAAGGTAGCACTCATAATAACGTTGGAGCGCCAGGACGAGTGCCAGAGCCTACTTCTCGATGGTGGAGTAGTTGAGTTAGTGTTTCTTTAGCTTGGCGGAGCGATAAGCGATGGGATGGAGGATGCCGCTTGTGGGGTTCGCTTGTAGTAGGACAGCACCCACTCCACCTCCACTCGCGTCCACTTGTAGATGGAAGGGGCGGGAATGATCTGGCGTCCAGACCACTGGCTCCGAGGAGAGGAACGCCTCGAGATGTTGGAAGGCTTGGTCTCAGGTCGGGGTCCAGTGGAAGGGGATGGAAGTGCTGATAATGTCCGTCAGGGGGGCGGCCAGGGTGGAGAAGTTCCTACAGAATCGTCTGTAGAAACCAGCCATTCCCAAGAACCTCATGAGAGCTTTCCTCGTGGTAGGGACAGGGAAGCCAAGGATGGCCTCCACGTTGGCTCTCTTGGGGCGAACCTTGCCGTTCCCCACCACATGTCCCAGGTAGACCACCGTAGACTTCCCGAAGGTGGACTTGGCCAGGTTGATTGTAAGACCGGCTTCCTGCAACCGACCCATCAGCCTCCGGAGACGGGTCAGATGTGTCACCCAGTCGTCCGAAGTCACCACCAGGTCGTCCAGATAGGCAGATGTTCCCTTTAAGTCCTGGGTGATGTAATTCATAGCCCTCTGGAAGGTGGCAGGAGCATTAGACAAGCCGAAGGGCATCACTGTATTGGTATAGCCCGAAGGGGGTGATGAAGGCGGATATTATTCGGGCCTCGTCCGAAAGGGGAATCTAGTAGTAAATCTATAGTGGTTACAAATTTGGCTTCTATGCTATCTATGAGATCCTCTACCAAGGGCAATAGGTACCGTCTGG
>NC_059292.1:32356542-32359042 GCF_017591435.1 Portunus trituberculatus | reverse complement strand
ATATGAGTTTCAGCCACAAAGGTTGGATTAATTGCACCCTAAGGCTGCGTGGCGTACCTACATGTGTGTGTGTGTGTGTGTGTGTGTGTGTGTGTGTGTGTGTGTGTGTGTGTGTGTGTGTGTGTGTGTGTGTGTGTGTGTGTGTGTGTGTGTGTTCGCGTGCGTGTGCCCATGTGCGTACGTAAAAATAGTGGGATTAGCCCATACTTATCAAGACTTACTGTAATTTTTCTGACAAGAGCGTTCCGTTAGTAAAGATTGTAATAATAATGGTAATAATAATAATGATGATAATAATAATAATGATAATAGTAATAGTAATAATAATGATAATAGTAATAATAATAAAGATAATAATAATAATGATAACAGTAATAATAACAAAAATGATAATGATAATAACAATAATAATTATTATTATTACTATTATGATTATCATTATTATTTTTATAGTAGTATGAATACAGAAAATATATTTAAATGAGCCATCTACTCTTCTACATGAAAGCGCGTGCTGATGCACACACACACACACACACACACACACACACACACACACACACACACACACACACACACACACACACACACACACACACCGTAATTTGTTGTAACTTGATTATATTAGTATATAATGTTTCTTATAGATTTTGAGACCTAATATTTTGAGCATGTATAACATTTAAAAATAAGAGATATTAACATAGTAGAAATAAATTTTTGTTTTGTACTAGGAAATACATTAATACCTTATCTTAAAAGTAGTATATATATATATATATATATATATATATATATATATATATATATATATATATATATATATATATATATATATATATATATATATATATATATATATATATATATATATATATATATATATATATATATATATATATATATATATATATATATATATATATATATATATATATATATATATATATATATATATATATATATATATATATATATATATATATATATATATATATATATATATATATATATATATATATATATATATATATATATATATATATATATATATATATATATATATATTATATATAGTATATTAACATGTAGTGATGTAGCACATCCTAATTAACAGAATGGCATTCAGTGGTGTAACGGGAAATTTGTTTTTGTTTGCAGATTCTCTCAGAGAATTTAAGTTGCTGTTAGTTAGAAAAGAAAGAAGTCATAAGGACCAAGGACCCCCACCCCCCACGTAACTAGAGTCGTGCAGCCCTCCACCCTCGCTGCGTCCTCTCACTCACTCCGTAGCTCTAAGACTAAACATAAGTTATAGCCTAAGTATAGCGTGCAGGGAAAGGCCGGCCCGCACAGCCAACCTGTGCTCAGGCTGCATTCTCATGTTCATCTGACTCACTGATTTTGTTACTCTTAGTTTTCCTCTTTATTTCTAGTTACTGGCATAATTCCTTAGTTGCATGGCTGTTCCAATTATTTGTAATTGTTAAACTTATGTTAGATTTTAACCTTATAAATGTATTTCGGTTGTCTTTATTTCTTTCTGAGTTCTGGTGTTAGGTATCATTAAACATGTCACTCGCTTATCATCGCCACACATTATCCCTTTGGAAAATATAACAACTTCAAGAGAAAAATTGATCAACATATATAACGCTGTTCAAACTATGGGGACTTATCATTATTATTATTATTATTATTATTATTATTATTATTATTATTTAATGTTATTTTTATAATTTTTATTATTAACATTATTCTCATTTTATTTTACAACAATAGTAATAATAATGATAATAATGATAATAATAATAATAATAATAATAATAATAATAATAATAATAATAATAATAATACACACACACACACACATAATAATAATAATAATAATAATTATTATTATTATTATTATTATTATTATTATTGTTATTATTATTGTTATTATTATTATTATTATTATTATTATTATTAACATTATTATCATCAATATTTTATTTATTGTTATTATTATTTTTTTTACTGTTACCATTATTATTATTTCTTCTTCTTCTTCTTCTTCTTCTTATTATTATTATTATTATTATTATTATTATTATTATTTTTATTATTATTATTATTATTATTATTATTATTAATATTATTATTATTATTATTATTATTATTATTATTATTATTACATTAATTGATTTGTTCATTTATTTTTTATTATTAGATGATCTGTTAACATTGTTTATCAATAGTACTAATTTACCCACTTTGAGTATGTTACCAGTGCGCCTCGCAGCTCTCTTTGCGTAGTACCTCTGCGGGCGTGGTGGCGTGGGCGTAGAGTGCCCCAGGGCGCAAATAAGCCAAGGCCTCGTCTGTTTATCAGGGCCGCGTCTTTTGGTAGCTGAAAGGTTGTTATTGTTTTTGTTGTTGTTGTTGCTGTTACTGTTGTAGTTATTGTTGTTTTTTGTTAATATATTTGAGATTCCTGCTGCTGCAATTTAACCATATC
>NC_059292.1:32344042-32346542 GCF_017591435.1 Portunus trituberculatus | reverse complement strand
GAATGAAAAAGAGAAAAAACCTTCATGCGAATGCATACATATGGCCATTTGTATTCATCTTCTCAACCAGAAAAAAAAAAAAAGATACTTGAGTTGTGATGCAGTTGAAAATAATTCTTGTAACACTCGCTTCAGAATAAAACGAAAAAAATATGGCAGTGATAATAATTGTAATAGTAATAAATAATAATGATAATAATAATATTATGATAATAATAGTAATAATAATAGTAATAACAATAATAATGATAAGATGGCTGGTTGGTATACTTACCTTTTAATAATGATAATAAAAATTATGATGAATGATAATGATAATAATGTAACAGCATGTAGGATAAGTCTTCATTGTGCATATTTTTACATCATAAAGATTCTGCAGTGGGTTGACCCTTGTTTTGGGTGGCAGGGAGCACTGAACTGAGGACCGAGAGCATGGGGTCGGGTCGGGCTGTATTGGGAGCCGGGGGTCGACGTGATAGAAGAGACGGTAGAGGGGCGGAGGGCTGGAGGAGAGGACCATATAGTAGGGGGTGGGGTCCTGATTTACGGGGAAGCTGGTATAGAGACAGTTGTGGTTATAGTGGTGGGGGGTGTGGCAGTAAGGGTGGTGGGGCTGATTGAAGTGGGGCTCCGAATAGACGGGGGGTTTTCGAAGTATTGAGAGGGAGGTAGGGAGGCCAGATAGCAAGTGTGAGGTTTGGTAGACGAGGAGAGAAAAATTTAGGTTTTACGGGATGGGGAAGAGGATATAGATGGATGTCAGGCATACACAGAAGAGCACCAGAGTTTAGTCCGAATCTGATTGCACTGAGCGGAGGGAAAACGTGGAGCCGGGATGTCACTAGAAAAAAAAAAGAAAGAGAAAAAAAAATGCAAGGGTCTAATTAGGAGGGGGACGGAGCGTGGGTGTTTTAGGAGTGGGGAGGCAGATGATAATGCAGTAGGGTCGTAACTGGGTGCCCTTTAAGGCTTGGTAGTAAGGGAACAGAGGGAGGATGAGAGTGGTAACCTGGAGTGTGTATCGGAGAATGGGCGGCAGGCGAGGCAGCTGGGATAGCGTTGGGGGAAGGACTGCTGGTGGTGGTGGCGCTAGTAGTGAGAGCCCCTTGTTTCCTTATGTCACTGCAGGGAGGACTGGAGGTAGGGGGAAGATAGGTGTGTAGTCTTTAAAGGCAAGACGAGAGGGAGAGTGGAAGTGAGGAGGCGTAGACGATAGTAAGGAGAAAAAGAAGATAGAGGGTTTTAGGGGGTGTCAGAAGTAAGAGGATGGGACCGAGCTGAGAGAAAGAGAATGGAACAGGAGGAGGAGGAGGAGGAGGAGGAGGAGTGGTGGTGGTGGTGGTAGTAGTAGGCGGAGGAGGAAGTCTACGAGGGAAGCATGAGTAGAGTAGAGGGGCGACGCAACACGTGGGTGTGGAGAAGCAGCTCAGTCTTCCATGTGCTTCTCTTGGTTCCTTCCTTTCATCGTCTCTCCACTTCCTTTCCTTGAACCTTGTTGCTTTTTACCACGCAAGGACGCTCACTACACCGAGAAGAAACGCCTTACCCTCTGGGAAGATTTTCAAATAGAGGCCTGGAAATACTCGAGGTGTTATGATGTAGTATTTAATATTGGTGTCTTTAATAACACAGCTCAGAAATCGTGGTGTGAGAAGAATTTCTTTACTGTGAACAATGTGTCTGTGATCTCTCAGTTACTGGCGTCTTAGGTTCAAATAATTATTGAAGATGTTCAAGTAACTGAAGTGTTTTTGGTCATAGAAAATGCTAACTGCCTTTCTGAATATGTGTCTCTACGTGCGTATGTCTGTGCGCATGTTATTTTGCCTGTGTATATATTTGGGTTTGAGGACAATAATTTTTGTTAAAAATAGGAATGTTGATGCAGTCGGGTTATCAGTTTCAGTTTTATATTTGAATGTGAATGCTCGCGTGTGTGTGTGTGTGTGTGTGTGTGTGTGTTATATATATATATATATATATATATATATATATATATATATATATTAAAAATTATGCAGAAAAGCTGCTCTTCAATAAAATTCATTAATGTGAATATGGTTTTGTTGACCTTTTAAATGTTTGTTTTCTTATTTTAAGTTAATGACATTTCAGTTTGAATAGAGCTGATACAATTTGCACCTGTATATTGTTGCATATTCAGCTTGCAGTTTATATGAGTGTCAAACACGTCCATTATTGTGCTTGCTGACAAACATATCTAGAGGTATCTGTCTTGCTTTCTGTTGGTGCAGCCAGCTGTTGCTGCTGCTGCTGCTGCTGCTGCTCTTTATAACTTGATTTGCTGTTGCAGACATTACTTGAATATCCACATTTATTTTGTTCCAATCCGAAAAATAACTTTAAATATTTTTATTTATTTATCAAGAATATATGTATGTATATATATATATATATATATATATATATATATATATATATATATATATATATATATATATATATATATATATATATATATATATATATATATATA
>NC_059292.1:32336542-32341542 GCF_017591435.1 Portunus trituberculatus | reverse complement strand
AGTGAAAATAATGCAAAAATTAGTTATGTGAGGTACTTTGGAAGTGATGAGAGTTGGGGGTGTTGGTGTTGTGTCGGCGGTAATAATGGTGGCGGTATTAGTGGTGGTGAATTTGAAGATGGTAGCGTTTGAAATTATTATAAAAGCCACTGAGATTATAATGGCGGTATATAAGTATTTGAGAATGCGCTGTGATGATGGCGGCGTTAGTTGCGTTCATAGTGCAAGTTTGTAATATGTAATTTACAGTAGCCAAGCTTTTTTCTCCCTCGTAATTACTGAGAAGGCTTTGTCCTGGAGTAGAGTTATTTGAGATGGGGAAAATTCATGCCTCAGGTGGTGGTTGTGGTGGTACTGGCGGCGGTGGTAGACAAGACGATGGTTTAAGCTGCTTTTTTCATTCTTCCTTTGTTACTTCTAGAATTGGCGACAAACAGACAATGCTGTCCACAAAACTTTCTTGAGCCGGAGTATGAAATCATTACAAATACTTAATGGCTGAGTGGCATAATTAGGAACTGAATATTATCTCCTAAAAAATAACAGTTTCAGACTTGGTAACATGATTTTCTTTAGCTTTTCTCAAGATTTTTGGGGACATTTTTGAGAGAGAGAGAGAGAGAGAGAGAGAGAGAGAGAGAGAGAGAGAGAGAGAGAGAGAGAGAGAGAGAGAGAGAGAGAGAGCTATTGAGTATCGAGAGTAGTTAATAGTTGATTAAGGGAACGCAATTTTTCTTCATGGTATAATACTTTTAAATTTGTTTTTATAGATATCAGTATTTCAGTAGCTATATGTGAAACATATTCAGAATATTCTCCATTTCGCATATAATAAACTAGTGTATATCGAGTGGCAGTATCTGTATACAACAAGCAATGCATAAGAAAATATAGATAGTTATATATTATATATTCATTTACATATTTATGTAGTTATATGTTTTGATATGACGAAAAAAGTTGCGTATGATAAGCCGATGTACATTTCCAACGAAAGTATCAGTGTACAGTTCATAAAGATATATATATATATATATATATATATATATATATATATATATATATATATATATATATATATATATATAATATTTATTTATAAATATATAGAAATAAATAAACAAATAGATAAGAATTTTTTTTTAATTAATTAATTCATTTATTTATATGTATTTATATATATAAATAAATAAATAAATAAATATATATATATATATATATATATATATATATATATATATATATATATATATATATATATATATATATATATATATTTCTGTATGGACTGTACACTGATACTTTCGTTGGAAATGTACATCGGCTTATCATACGCAACTTTTTTCGTCATATCAAAACATATAACTACATAAATATGTAAATGAACATATATAACTATCTATATTTTTATGCATATATATATATATATATATATATATATATATATATATATATATATATATATATATATATATATATATATATATATATATATATATATATATATATATATATATATATATATATATATATATATATATATATATATAAGAGAGAGAGAGAGAGAGAGAGAGAGAGAGAGAGAGAGAGAGAGAGAGAGAGAATGTGTGTGTGTGTGTGTGTGTGTGTGTGTGTGTGTGTGTGTGTGTGTGTGTGTGTGTGTGTGTATGTGTGTGTATGTATGGATTTATAATTTTTTTGTATTTATATGTGTGACTTGTAAATAAATAAAATATACATCGATTTATCTTCCTATCATTTAATAGCTCTTATTAATCCGTTCATTGCTGTTGAAAGTGCTTCATTAAAAACAGACTACTCTGAGGTGTTTTTATTATTGTACAGCCACCTCCGATGACCATGCTGGCTTACCAATAAATAATGTTCTTTGTTCATTCAGTTTTCCTTACTGTAGATGCTCTAAGAGATTTTATACATTGCTTTTAGTGTTGTGTATTGGTGCATATCGCCGTGAAAGGATTAAGCTAGATGGATTTTGTGTTACAGGCATCAATATTTGTCATGTTGAAATAGTTATGAAGAGGAAGTAGAGTGGGTGGCGATGGCGTTGATAGCGATGGAGAATATGACGATGTCGATTTTCATGGTGGTAGTACCTGGTGTATTTGTAAAAGTAGAGGTGATGATGGTAGCTACCGATGCTGACGTTGTGGTGATGGTAGTGGCTTTAAAGGCGCCGGTAGTAGGAACGGTCATGATAGTAGTAGTAGTAGTAGTAGTAGTAGTAGTAGTAGTAGTAGTAGTAGTTTATCCCCATTTTACTATTTGTATTACATACATTAAACAGGCGTATACCGTCATTATTGAGACATTTGTCTGCTGAGCAGAAGCATTCATGCTGACACGACATTTATTAAACAATTTTTTTTTCGTGGTGGCAATTGGTTGCAAATAAATTCTTATATTACAAAGAATTACATTCTATAGACAATTATGACATCTTGATAATAACACCCAACCACTCAAATAAATATGAACGAATTAACTGATTGATTTTGCAATTTATACTCGTATAAGTCGCTTTTTAATTTACGTTTGAATAAATCAAGATAAGTTATTGTCTTCAGATCATCAGGTAATGCGCTCCAATAATATGATAAAAATTCATACAGTGTTGTCCTTTGGTGTGGGCACATCAAGTTGACATTATTCCCTCTAATTATTTGGCTATGTAGAATATGTTTAAACAGTTTGCTAACAATCTTAATTTCATGCAAGGCATTATTGACAGCTACAAAGTAAAAATACTGCAGAAAGTAGTTGAATTTCAATAATCTTAATTCATTAAACAATAGCTGTGTAAAATTATGTTTATCTTTGAATGTAATGAGTAATGACTCATAAGATCTTTCCTGAATCATAATAATTTCCTTCCCAACTGATGGCCAATGTACAACTTCATATTGTCAAACAATATATAAAATGAGGATAGCGTGGTGAGTGATGTAGACTTTTTAAGGCATCAATTGTAATGTTATAACGAATTTTGTACAATAAACCAGTTATTTTATAGAAATTTAAGCTATATATGCACCACAGATCGACTTTGAATAATGATATATGATTTGTTTTTGCAATATTGATCTTTAATTTACTGATTTTCTGTAGGCCAGTATTCAAGGTAGAATGAAGATTATTTGAGTTACCATTATGCAAAAGATCTGTACCATCAGCAAAACATAATTACGATATATATATATATATATATATATATATATATATATATATATATATATATATATATATATATATATATATATATATATATATATATATAACAGTAATGGATCCAGTATTGATCTTTGAGGAAGTAGTATGTAGTAGTAATGGTAGAAGTATATTAATGATAGTAGTGGTGGTAAGGGTAGCAGCAATATTAAAAATAAAACAATTAAAGAAAGTAGCAGTAGTAGTGGAAATAACAATAGTAGGGGTAGTAATACTAAAAGTTGGACTTACTGTGAAGTGAATACTTGAAGTACTATTACTGGCGGTGGTACTCTTGGTGTCCTGACGGCGAGGATGAAATATGATGGTAAAAAAATTGTGGAATAATGCAAATGTTTCCTCAGAGTGTTCGATAGAAAGCCGGGGATACTACTAGACTGGTGTGTGTGTGTGTGTGTGTGTGTGTGTGTGTGTGTGTGTGTGTGTGTGTGTGTGTGTGTGTGTGTGCATGCGTGCGTGTGAAATACCTTCTGTAGCAAGGAATAACTATATGGATACATTATAATGATGAAGATGACAGCAACAACAAAAACAACAATAGTAATGATAATAATAATAATAATGACTATCTGATAATAAGAATAATGATAATAATAATAATAATAAAAATGATAATAATAATAATAATGATAATAATAGTAATAATGATAATAATAACAACGAAAGATTATGTGTGCTACATTTTAAAATCTGAAGAGACATACAATGATCTAAAACAAAAATAATCTCATTGGCTTGAGCTCAATAGAGTGAAAATTCAAAGGAAAATAATGAAAATATTTCTTTGATTTTCTTTATTAAAATATATCAATGTAAGTCCACCCTCACAAAAAAAATAATAAGAAAGATATTGAAAGACTTCGCTTGAGAAAAAAAAAAATCAATAACTTTTTCTCGTACTGGGTTGGGGCACTATTACGACTTCTACTACTACTACTACTACTACTACTACTACTGCTACTACTACTACTACTACTACTACTACTACTACTACTACTACTACTTCTACTACGACTACAGGCACTACTACTACTACTACTACTACTACTACTACTACTACTACTACTACTACTACTACTACTACTACTACCAATGCCGGCATCATTCTTGTTTACTCTAAACTTTCCCAATTATTCTCTGCTGTACAGTACAAAAAATTTTTACTGGCGCATACTATTCCTATACTTCTACTATACATGAGTTTCTATATGTACATCGGTATACCAAAACTCGTACACAATATTTCAATACTTTTGCCGCACTGTGCTAAACTACAAAATATACTACTCCTACCATACTACTACTACTACTACTACTACTACTACTACTACTACTACATCCAGGATTACTCTGTCTACCAGTGCCACCAGCAGAACTACTAGTCGTGTGGTGTCGGGTGTACTACGTCAGTGTGACTGTTGTTGAAATGCACGTGTCGAGGGAGGTGTGTGTGTGTGTGTGTGTGTGTGTGTGTGTGTGTGTGTGTGTGTGTGTGTGTGTGAGTGTGTGTGTGTGTGTGTGTGTGTGTGTGTGTGTGTGTGTGTGTGTGAAGGAGAGGGAGAGGCAGAGAGGAGTTGGGGGGAAGGGAAAACTGTGCTGCGGGAAAGAAAAAAGGGGGAAAAAAAGGAAGAGTGTGGGAGAGAGTGGGTGGGTGAGGTACAGTGCTGTAGAGTGGCATCAGCTTGAATGTATGCGATTAAGAGAACGTGAGAATTCCAGGAGCAGTAACACTAGTAATAACTGCATGTGAA
>NC_059292.1:32324042-32326542 GCF_017591435.1 Portunus trituberculatus | reverse complement strand
CAACAAACTGCTCCTTTCCTGCATCCAACACTTACTCCCGTGACCTTGAGAGTAAGAGAGAGAGAGAGAGAGAGAGAGAGAGAGAGAGAGAGAGAGAGAGAGAGAGAGGAGTAGCAGTGGGTCAATGTAGAAAGGGAGAGAAAAATTAATGTCTGAACGGAAAGGGAAGAGGAGAAGAGTAGAGAAGTGGGGAGAAAAGGAGGGGAAGTGCGGAAGGGAGGTATAGTATAGTAGGCGTTTAAGAACAGGAAGATAGAGATGAGCGTAAAGGAAAAACATTTGAGTGAACTAGAGGGGAAGGAAAGAGGGAGCGTGGCAAGATGAAGGAAGGGAGGCTGCGTGGAGGGAAGTAGGGGAGGAGGAGGAAGAGGCGGCAGTGAGGGGCAGCGAGGAGAGGCTGGTCATTCACTCCTCCCCAGGATGCTGGTGGTGGTGGGTCACACGTCACCTGAGGAATGCCGCAAGGGGGAGACGGTGGAAGAGCTGTGTGAATGTGACTCTCTCTCTCTCTCTCTCTCTCTCTCTCTCTCTCTCTCTCTCTCTCTCTCTCTCTCTCTCTCTCTCTCTCTCTCTCTCTCTCTCTCTCTCTCTCTCTCTCTCTCTCTCTCTCTCTCTCTCTCTCTCTCTCTCTCTCTCTGTACACAGACACTCACACAAACAAACATTTTACTGCTGCCTCTAGTACTGCTGTCGTCGGTGCTTTTGTTGTTATTATTTCTATTTACTTCTTCTACTACTCTGTACACAGACACACTCACACAAACAAACATTTTTCTACTGCCTCTAGTACTGCTCTCGTCATTGCTTTTGTTGTTGTTATTATTTCTATTTACTTCTTCTACTACTGCTATTACTACTACTACTACTACTACTACTACTACTACTACTACTACTACTACTACTACTACTACTACTACTACTACTACTACTACTACTACTACTACTACTACTACTACTACTACTACTACTAGTATTACAACAACAACAACTACTAGTACTATTACTACTATTATTATTGTTATTAATGCAATCGGTATTATTATCGTATTAAGTAATTTGTGGCTTGATATCTTTGTTGATAACTGTGAGAAACATTTTTGTAATTTAAATTGGACGATGATATCAGAAAAATTACATCGATTACACTAGTTTGCCATACAAATACAAACACACACGAAATATCACAAGTAAGTAGTGATGCATCTTAAGTATTGGAAAAATGGTATAATCAGAAAGAGGTGTCAGTGGGCATCATGAGGTGCTGCTGTGTGGAGGCAGCTCGCATCCATGTAGCTGCCTGGCGCCTAGAGCGGGCCGTCCTGGCCGGCCGCCGACGAACACGCCGCTGTCGGGAGGGCTGCCGGTCCTTGTCGTTGCTGAATGAAAGATGAGCTGCTGGTGGAGAAGTGATGCTTGAACATTCTCGTCTAGAATATTGGAGTTATTTTAAGACCTGGCTGGAACCAAGTATTCTATTGCACATAATTCTATATAAAACAACCTTCATTCTTTTCCGTTCATCTCAACTATAACAGTGGACGTTATATCGTGTATGTGTGTGTGTATGTGTGTGTGTGTGTGTGTGTGTGTGTGTGTGTGTGTGTGTGTGTGTGTGTGTGTGTGTGTGTGTGTGTGTGTGTGTGTGTGTGTATGTGTTTTCGCACTATTTGTTTACCTGTTTATTTAGTTGAAGAGCGAGTTTGTTGCTGAGCTGAATTTGCAAATATTTTCATGAATGTATTTGGTCTAATAGTAATATGTGGACAAAACTGTGATATTGCAAATATGTACAAGTTTGTGTATATGTTCGTGCATGAATATGTGCGCGCGAGTGTGTGTACTTAAGTCTGGGTGGTTGTGAGTGACGACTGCCGCTCTGTCAACAACGTGTGTGTGTGTGTATTACGCACATAGTACAATATTTCACCGACAGTTTCAGGTCGAGGCAACATAACTCATATGACCACTCTGATGTACACTCGGACACACATATACACGTTTTTATGTGCATCACTGCCACCCTTACAATCATACGCACACACACACACACACACACACACACACACACACACACACACACACACACACACACACACACACACACACACACACCCCTTTTGATGTCCAAATCGTTGTACTATGGATGTACTTTTTCCATATAGAAATCTAATTACTGAATGTAAAAGACAGTAGATATTAACGGATTACAACTTATGAAGCCGCCAATAGTACTCAAGTAAATTTCAAAGGATTTTATATATAATAGAAAACAATAAATTAATGGTTGTCTGAATAAGCCAGTTTCTTAAGTCTATATCTATATACTTATCTGATGATTCTCTCTCTCTCTCTCTCTCTCTCTCTCTCTCTCTCTCTCTCTCTCTCTCTCTCATTCTCGGTACATTGTTACAAGAGTTCGGTGTGATCGGGATTTCACGAAACTAATAGTGATCTGGTGCAGAAATGTTGCGATAAACATGTATTTGTAGAAAAACATTTA
>NC_059292.1:32299042-32301542 GCF_017591435.1 Portunus trituberculatus | reverse complement strand
AATCAGTCTTTTAAACTTTTCTTCTTCTTCCATGTCATGTATCGCAAAAGCCTTTTCGAATTGCCAAAGGAAAGCAATATCTATTATAGATTATGTAAAAAAATAAAGTGTGGAAGTATGATGTTTTGAAAAGTTGTGGCGTAGTCGTCTTACCTGTACTAACAAAGAAAGTGTGTACCTCATGATTAATTCCATGGTTGAATTGACCTCTTCTCTCAGGTGTACATGGCAGGTGAGTATCGAGGTTCGGTGCCCGTGCTGAGTATACTTTTAACAAGAACTTTCAAATAACTGTTCTGTAATAACGCACAACTGACTCCCTCTTCCTCCTATGACATTCTCAGCCTATCTTTTACAAAAGCACGTCAGCTGGAAATTCCGCATCTCAGCTCTTGCCAGATCTGCTTCAATAAAGTTAGACTTTTCTAAAACGTGGTGCTGTTTTTCGTCCCACCTGGTTACGAGACCTTGTTTGGTCTTGAATGCGGCGCGTCATCACTCTTAGGCAATCAGACAAAACTTAAGAAATTAGTCATAGCGCTATTATCAGGATCTCTTACACGTTGTCGCCTGCCTCAATGTGTAATTTTTTTTCATGTCACATAACTTGTTTACAAAATTTGTGTAGCCGTAGTAACACGTTTTATTCATTTTAATTTCCACTTGCATTGTGTCACGCCTCAATGAATTTCGCTGAACAAGAAAATATCTGTAAATTCTTACTTATGCTTTGCGGGTATTCTGCGTGTTGATGTTCGACAATACCATCAATTTTACACTTGTTAGTAAATTTTCACACAAATTAACTTTCGCAGTCTTTCCTATTGTTTGCTACTTAGAGACTGGAAAAAAAGGAAAAATGGTAAGAACTCTTGATCATAAAGGTGTTTGTTGAGATTTAACTATATATATATTTTTATATTATTTTGTAGTCTTCTGCAAGGGCAACAAAAACGATAAACAAAAAGGCCGACTTACATGCCATTTTTTGAACAGTGCCGAGTGAATTATAGTTATCATTTTAATATTATTATTATTATTATTATTATTATTATTATTATTATTATTATTATTATTATTATTATTATTATTATTATTTACTTTTGTATTTTTCTTCTCTCTCTTCAAAACAATGTTTTCCTCTATCATATCCATGGAACCTTTACTCCTTGCCTGAATTAATTATCATAAAAAAAATAATGTATAACATTTCTGTATGAGCTGCGGAAACAGGAGCGGGAATGAACACAGGAGAAGAATGCGATCACGACGGTTTTGTATAAATGTAACATGGCCAGTTTCGCGAGATGTGCTGCTGGTCCGAGACCAGGCACCGCCCGGGGTTGGTGGCGAGACAGCTACCACACTGAAACCTTATAAGAGTGTCGAGGTGCCCGGGTGAGCATCACCTTGCGGGGTCGATGGACTTTAGACAGGTCTGTACTGCTGGCGCTTGGAGGAACATTATTCACATTGACTAATTTGTTTATTACAATTAGTTTTTTAGTCAACATTTGTAAAGTATCTATGGTAGTGACGACCAAGAATAAGAAAATACATCAAGTAAAAAAAATATTGGAAAGGCATATCGGTATTTTTCCGTAAAATAAGTAAATAGGTAGTCAAATTGATAGGTAGTAGTAGCTACACAGATCATAGATACGTCGACCCCCACCAAAAAAAAAAAAAAAAAGTACATTAAACAACTGCATTTATTTTTATTTTTTTGTGTTGAATAAAGTATCAAATTTGGTTTTCTTTTCAAGCTACCTCATTGATTTCCTTATTTTTATTTTCTAACAATTGTTTTTTCTTTTCTTTTTTTTTTTTTTTTACTTATGATGTGGTCAGTATGTGTGTCTTTGATTTACCGTCTGTCTCTTCAATCAACCTTGTGTAGCTAACTTGTTTGAGTCTATTTGATAGATGTAATTTCTTTTTATCAATTATTGAGTAATAAGGAAAAAAATGTTAACGATGAAAGATGTTTCTGTGCATTTATTTTAATTATTTCTCTCTTGACTTTTCATTTTTTATGTAGCGTTCATTAATAAGCTACACATTTTGTTTTTCATTTATGTTCTTTATATGAAGATAAATATTCACGAAAGAAAGTGCCAATCTGCTCTGCCGTAGGCATGCCATGGAGCATCAACTGGACCATATCAGTAGGCAAGGAACACTGTGGATTTCCTTGATACTTTTACCGCTACTGCCATGGCCGTATTTTGGTAACATCTAAAACAACATAACAGTATGGCTTATATGGTAATGTTGATGATAGTAATAATAATAATGATAAACGTTTATTTTCACTTCAACAAATCCGTTTCTAATTACCGAAAGAGAGAGAGAGAGAGAGAGAGAGAGAGAGAGAGAGAGAGAGAGAGAGAGAGAGAGAGAGAGAGTATATCATCCCCCCAAAAAAATCTGTCTCAGTCAAAGAAAGGAAAAAATGAACGTAATAAAAATAATAACAACAATAATAGCAACAATAATA
>NC_059292.1:32261542-32274042 GCF_017591435.1 Portunus trituberculatus | reverse complement strand
TCAATGTAATTGCTTTGCTTATTGTTAATGTGATAAACCCTCGAAAAATTGACCATAGGTAAGTTTTACAGCTATACTGTGGGTCACGTTTTACGTCTTATGCATTATAACATTGGAACATCGGAGTAGCTTTTGTTTTTGTTTGTGTAGCGTTGGTTGTCTCAATCTTTAAGGCTGGAAATCCGTGAGACTCGTCTGTCCAGTTGTTTATTCGTTTCCCAAAATATTTATCTTTTTTGAATATATATATGTATGAAAATATGTATTTACCTACCCCACATGCTTAATAACTATATCTACCAACCTAGAGAGAGAGAGAGAGAGAGAGAGAGAGAGAGAGAGAGAGCACACACACACACACACACACACACACACACACACACACACACACACACACACACACACACACACACACACACACACACACACACACACACACACACACACACCGCGTAGTGTAGTGGTTAGCACGCTCGACTCACAATCGAGAGGCCCGGTTTCGAGTCCCGGAATGCGGAGAGGCAAATGGGCAAGGGTCATAATGTGTAGTCCCTGTTCACCTAGCAGTAAATAGGTACGGGATGTAACTTGAGGGGTTGTGGCCTCGCTTTCCCGGTGTGTGTTGTGTGTGATGTGGTCTCATTCCTACCCGAAGAATGGTCTATGAACTCTGAGATCGCTCCGTAATGGGGAAGACCGAGGTGAAAAATTACACACACACACACACACACACACACACACACACACACACACACACACACACACACACACACACACTGTAATTTATGTAATTCTTGTTAAGTTAGAGTTCTTGGTTTAGGATCATACTTAGGGCTGGAAATGTCCTTCCCGTAATATATGTTTATCTTTGTGTCCTTATTTTCAAAATATCTTGAATTATTGTTTTACCGTATGTCACTTTAATTTTAAAATAGCCGGTACCTTTTTATTAATTTATTATTTTCTGTGTAGTTTATGAATTGTACTTTCTTATCTACTTCAGTTTCATTCAATTGGCTTTTCGGATGCACTTTTGCAATGAATGTAATACCGTGAATATGAAGTCATCTATATTCTATTGTACTATATGTTCATATGGCAAAATGGTGGTTTTATTTACATCAGCGACTAAAGTACCAAACACCGCTAGCTCGCTATCCTTAAGGCTGTGTATTAAGATGAAAAGTATTAAACAAAAGCATAAAGAAGGCACACAAAGCTGCTTACTGGGAGGGAAGAGTCGAGTGGTTTCCCCGCCAGCCTGAAGGGGTTGCACGCCGCACGCCGCACTCTCGCCACCTGAGGGAGGGTCGTTTTTAGAAAAATGTTCACCGATCCCAAAAACTCAGTCCCAGAAGGATGCATAACTCCAGCACTAATTTCAAAATTCAGCAGAGAGAAGCTTGTGTCCCCATGTGCAAGCGAGGGTGTGAGGGTGAGGCGCGGGCAGCACGTGGCCTGGACGAGGCTGCTGGGGTAGAACAGTCAACACCTGTAGACTGACCTGGTTAGTGATGAAACATTTGAGATAAAGGGTGGTAGTGGAGGTCAGGTTTAGATAAAAGTTATTCGAATCTCTAGACCAACACATTATTCTATTCACACCACAGGGACAAGGAAAAGAGTAAAACTGGGTAAAACTGGACAAAAATAATTTGTACAGAAATATTTGTCACTTTTAGCAGTCATGCAAGAGAGAGAGAGAGAGAGAGAGAGAGAGAGAGAGAGAGAGAGAGAGAGAGAGAGAGAGAGACCATCATGATACATATATATATATATATATATATATATATATATATATATATATATATATATATATATATATATATATATATATATATATATATATATATATATATATATATATATATATATATATATATATATATATATATATATATATATATATATATATATATATATATATATATATATATATATATATATATATATATATATATATATATATATATATATATATATATATATATATATATATATATATATATATATATATATATATATATATATATATATATATATATATATATATATATATATATATATATATATATATATATATATATATATATATATATATATATATATATATATATATATATATATATATATATATATATATATATATATATATATATATATATATATATATATATATATATATATATATATATATATATATATATATATATATATATATATATATATATATATATATATATATATATATATGTGTGTGTGTGTGTGTGTGTGTGTGTGTGTGTGTGTGTGTGTGTGTGTGTGTGTGTGTGTGTGTGTGTGTGTGCGTGTGTGCGTGTAAGTAATGACATTACTTTACGAAACATTTCTACAGATATAATGAATAGGAAAATGTAATCAATCAATGATAATAAGCGTAATTGAAAGTAAAACAGGCATATCATATTCATTTACAGCATTTCCTTTCAATAGAAAATGTGTATTCAATCCATGGGGAAAAATAATAAAGAAAGAAACTTAGAAATCCAATAAAAATGGACCGAAAATAAAGCCCCGCAGAGGTACATCGTTTTCTTCATGCGTTCACCGTAAAAACGGCAAGTCACAGGCAGCTGAAGTGGACCTCAAGAATATATTGGTGCTTCCATGTCTGAGCGAGGCGCGTGGTGGTGTGGGTGTATGAGGGTGTTGTGCCTCGTGTGCGGACAGGTCTGTGTGCTGTCCATCTTACGGCGGCAACTTTTGGTGTCGCTTGGTGTCAAAAAACGGTTGTGCATAGCAAGGGTTTCGGAGATGAAAGATTCTACGGCACCACTATGAACATGTCTGACACCCTCACGCGCCAGCAAGGGATCACGCACGCACGTACACACACACCCACCCACACACACACACACACACACACACACACACACACACACACACACACACACACACACACACACACACACACACAGACAGGCAGACAGACAGACACACACACACACACACACACACACACACACACACACACACACACACACACACACACACACACACACACACACACACACACACACACACACACACACACACACACACACACACACACACACACACACACACACACACACACACACACACACAACACTGAATGGCATGGAGGATAAGTAAAGGCAGTTGAATAACACATACCTCAGAAGAAGCTTTTCTGTGGGTTTTGATGTTTTGATGCGAGCTGATGAAGTGTTGTAAGACGTGTAATGTTGAGAGACGATTTTAAAACTACGATGTTCTATGACTTGTGCTCTTTTGTGTATTAGAGAGAGAGAGAGAGAGAGAGAGAGAGAGAGAGAGAGAGAGAGAGAGAGAGAGAGAGAGAGAGAGAGAGAGAGAGAGAGAGAGAGAGAGAGAGAGAGAGAGAGAGAGAGAGAGAGAGAGAGAGAGAGAGAAATAATAGATCATGCCTATCAAGAACCTTTTATTTCGTAAAACAACCATTATGCCTACCAGATCTCATACATGTGCACAGACTGACATAAAGCTCCTTTGAAGGAGTATAAGTCTTGTACACGCAGGATATTCCTTGCCATAGAAAATAATATGATACAAACAGCAACAGCCATAAGGTTTTCCGTAATGGTGGTAGTATAACCGACACACACACACACACACACACACACACACACACACACACACACACACACACACACACACACACACACACACACACACACGTCAAACAGTGTCCGTTGGAAAGCAAAGGGTGAGGGTGATACTCTGAAGGCGGCGCCAAAGGTTCCCACACTGGACACCCCGAGGGGCACTGACAAAAAGTCTGGACAGTTTTGTATTGCGGGTGTGAAGTGTCACGACTTTCTCCATCTTCCCTCTACGTTCCAATGGGATTGTTATGGTGTAGGTCTTCTTGTGTTTTCAAATACGAATATATATAATTTTGTTCTTGTCTATGAAGAGAGAGAGAGAGAGAGAGAGAGAGAGAGAGAGAGAGAGAGAGAGAGAGAGAGAGAGAGAGAGAGAGAATCTATAATTTGAAATACATTACGTGTTTGAACTCTGATGGCAGATGATGAGAAACATTTTGAGGATTATGTCTGATTTGACTTACTGAAGGAGGCAAAATTTTTTTTTCATATTTCTTTGACACCATTTTTCTTCACATTTAGTCTAGTATTTCATACCTTCATACTTCGAAGTCCTATTTTTGTTTTGTTTTATATGATAAGCATAATAAACAAATACTTAAACATATAAAGGGAAAGTAAGTCAGACTCATTGTGAGTTACAAGAAATTACCTTCTGACTAAAAAGGCTAACTCAAGGCAACTTATGTAGGTATAACAGGAATCTATGTACTTAACTTTTCTTTAAGTCTCCGCACTGAACTCTTCCTGAAGGAGGTGCTGGTCCTTAAGACTGTACCATAGTAATGTTAGAGTAAATAAACAAAGGCAACACAATTTGCGATTATAATAAAGTTGATAGGTGAAGGAATTGAGATTTGAGGTATTGAACAATACTGAGTTTGCTGTGCTCAAGTCAGAAATTTTAGATATCATAAATCACTCGTTCTGTACTTTCCCTTTCCAGAGCTTACTAGAGAAAGGGATGAATGATTGAGAACATTGGTTAAGTCTTTTATTAGAGAGGTGGTTATGCGAAAATATGCGAGAAAAAAAAGTCTTGGGCAGCGATGTCATGAGAGGCATGAAGTAAACAAGAGCAGAAGAACAGTTGAGATAAAGATATCGGCAAAAATTGCGGTGATGAGAAAGAAGCTAAACACAGTTACTTAGACGAGAGGAACTGATTGGACAAAAAGTTTTTATTCTACCCTGTCTAAAAAAGCTGTATGACTTGAATGCCATACATATGAAGCATTCTTCATACACGGACAGGTAAACGACTCTGCGGACTCATCAGTTGGAGAACAAGAAAAAATTTTCAGAGACACCTTAGAACGCCTAACTTCATGGAAACTCTTTTAGCTAGAGATGATATTTAAAGTTTCTAGTTTAGATTATAAGTAAAGGACAGACCGAGAGTGTTCAGTGTAGAAAAGGGGAGGATTTAATTATCATTGATGACGATGGGATAGTTTTCTGGAAGGTTGTGTCGAGTTAATAGATGAAGGAATTGAGATTTGAGGTATTAAACAATACTGAGTTTGCTGTGCCCAAGTCAGAAATTTTAGATAACATAAATCACTCGTTCTGTACTTTCCCTTGTGGCTCTGAAAAGACGTGAAAAAATACTCGGTGGTACTATTATCGAAGGAGTGGACAGGACAGAAAGTTTTATTTAGATTTTAGAAGATTATTGATGGATAATCGGAAGAGAGTGGATGGCACGACACGAGGTTACTATTGTACCGCTACGTTTTGACACTGATTCAAGTTCTACGATCTTTGGGCAGGTCCAATTGATGAAGAAGTAGACACTGGCGTAGCGTGGTGGGCTCTTTATATGTATATATATATATATATATATATATATATATATATATATATATATATATATATATATATATATATATATATATATATATATATATATATATATATATATATATATATATATATATATATATATATATATATATATATATATTCTCTCTCTCTCTCTCTCTCTCTCTCTCTCTCTCTCTCTCTCTCTCTCTCTCTCTCTCTCTCTCTCTCTCTCTCTCTCTCTCTCTCTCTCTCTCTACGCCGGTTCCCCTCTTGCAAAAATAATCTTTGAATAACGATACAAGCTCCAAACGTAATGAGTAAGAACAGCGTTTCGGAGGCAACGAAAACTGGTCTAATTGCTGCTAATTATCTTATGTATCTATGTATGTAAATATATATATATATATATATATATATATATATATATATATATATATATATATATATATATATATATATATATATATATATATATATATATATATATATATATATATATATATATATATATATATATATATATATATATATATATATATTATTTCCAGTAACTGGGACAATAAGTGTTGCTTCTCACAATGCTGGTCTCCCTATGTCTATAATGTACCCATGTCGGTATTAATGATGGTGTTACTGTTGTACTGCTACGTTTCCGGTGCACACAGTACACACAGTGATAAAAGCTCAATTCTCTTGGAAGTAGAGCGTACGAAGAGGATGAAGATAACTGTGTTATAAGGATCTACTCTCTACCAGCCATCATTCACTCTTGAAGATCTAGGGAGTAATACTGTAATATTGTTTTTAATTTATAACTTAAAGTGTGTGTGTGTGTGTGTGTGTGTGTGTGTGTGTGTGTGTGTGTGTGTGTGTGTGTGTGTGTGTGTGTGTGTGTGTGTGTGTGTGTGTGTGTGTGTGTGTGTGAGAGAGAGAGAGAGAGAGAGAGAGAGAGAGAGAGAGAGAGAGAGAGAGAGAGAGAGAGAGAGAGAGAGAGAGAGAGAGTGGGTGGAGTTGATAGGTGGATAGGTGTGTGGTTGGGTGTATGGATGCTTGGACTGTCCCTTCCCCATCATATGAAAGCGTGGTTCGGCTACGATATTTAGTAGAGATCATCATTTATTATCATGTTGCATTTTACTGCACTGACAGACAGAAAAGAAGTTTCATACTGATGCGAAGGCTTCCTTCCATACCCTTCAAACTACCAGTATGATATTCAGCATTTATTTCAGAGTATATTGCATATGTCATCGTCGAGAATAAAGTGAAAATGTTTCATCCAAATTCATCAGAGATTTCATTTAAAAATGCATAGTATAGTCATAATGGTTTATATAAAGCTGTAATAATTAATCAGAAACGGGAATTGTGTACTGGTGTTATTTTCTTGCCTTATTGTTATTGAGAAATATAAAAAGTTGTTGACAGATTTGTGAAATAAAAATTGTCATGGTATTAATATTTTCATTTTTTCAACACTGTTGGTCATATTCTGCCAAGCTGACGGTTTTTATTTTTTTCATTTTTCCTTGCTAATATTTATTGTGGTAAACACATCTATCGAAGATATTAAACAAAACAACATATATAATTTGAGAACTTTTTTTTCCTTGTCGTGGCTGCTGTAACAACAATTCAGCCTCATCTACCTTGCGTCACCACATCACCACAGCCTGGGCCATTACTACCATTAGTGGCCAGCACCGTCACGGAAAGTGTGCTGATCCGTACTGACACTTGTTATCAGGGTGTTGTTATGCAAGGGACTGACTGACACCTTGATGGTTACGAAGATGATGGTGGCGGTAATGACCGAAGATGCACACAGGCCTGGCGCCGAACGTGTTGGATAAAAGAAAAATAATGAATAAAGCAAGTAATATATATATATATATATATATATATATATATATATATATATATATATATATATATATATATATATATATATATATATATATATATATATATATATATATATATATATATATATATATATATATATATATATATATATATATATATATATATATATATATATATATATATATATATATATATATATATATATATATATATATATATATATATATATATATATATATATATATATATATATATATATATATATATATATATATATATATATATATATATATATATATATATATATATATATATATATATATATATATATATATATATATATATATATATATATATATATATATATATATATATATATATATATATATATATATATATATATATATATATATATATATATATATATATATATATATATATATATATATATATATATATATATATATATATATATATATATATATATATATATATATATATATATATATATATATATATATATATATATATATATATATATATATATATATATATATATATATATATATATATATATATATATATATATATATATATATATATATATATATATATATATATATATATATATATATATATATATATATATATATATATATATATATATATATATATATATATATATATATATATATATATATATATATATATATATATATATATATATATATATATATATATATATATATATATATATATATATATATATATATATATATATATATATATATATATATATATATATATATATATATATATATATATATCTCCTATTACTGCCGCTATTACTACTACCACTACGACTAACCTTGTTGCTGCTATTACTGCTGCTGTTGCTGCTGCTGCTACTGTTACTGCTACTGCCATTGCTGTTACCACTACTACAACTACTACTTTTTATGTGAGAAAGACACGGAGCAAGGCATATAAAAGGCCCATTGAGTTGTGAGTCTCAAAAAAAAATAGAAGCTTTATAAAAAATTAGAGGTGTCATGAGACGTACGTACCTCTTAAAAAAAAAAAAATCGTCATATGATGCTAAATTTCAGAAGTAGGTAAGAAGTTCCATAATTTATCATTGAAAGGAATGAAAGATTGTTAATACTGCTTTTCGGTTGCATTACGGAGGCGGGAATGATAAAGGTAAGAGAAATTTAGCAACATCAGAAGAACCGTAACCTTGGGAATAGGGATTGAAGATAGCAACAACTGGAGCATTGCGGCGAAAAGAAGGAGGCCGAAAATCGTCATTCAAAGAAGAACTGATTTCACATTTTTTAACAATTAATATTTTAAATCTCCGTCTATATATATATATATATATATATATATATATATATATATATATATATATATATATATATATATATATATATATATATACACACAGATAAAACACTGTAGAGAGTTGACAAAGGGGTGGGGATGGGATAACGGGAGGAAAAAATTAGAAATACTAATTTTACTATTGCTACTTTTACTACTGCTACTGCTACTACTACTTCTGTTACTACTACTGCTGCTGCTACTACTACTACTACTACTACTACTACTACTACTACTACTACTACTACTACTACTACTACTACTACTACTACTACTGCTTTTACTACTGTTACTACTATTACTACTACTACTACCACCACCACTACCAACAACAATACCACCACCACCACCACTGCACGACCACCACTGCACTGCTCACCACCACCACTGCTGCTGTAGCTCTGCCACTACCACCACCACCACCACCACCACCACTCACTACTACTACCACTACTACCACTACTACTACTACCATTAACACCACCACCACCACCGCTACCACTGCTGCTGCAGTAGCTGCCACCACCACCACCACCACACCACTGCCACTGCCACTGCCTGCTGCTGCACGCCACTGCTACCACCACCACCTACCAATAATACTGCTGCTGCTGCTACTGCTGCTGCTGCTACCACCACTGCACTGCTACTACTACTACTACTGCTACTACTACTACTGCTGCTGCTGCTGTTGCTGCCGCTGCTGCTGCTGCTGCTGCTGCTGCTGCTGCTGCTGCTGCTGCTGCTGCTGCTGCTGCTGCTGCTGCTGCTACTATTACTACTACTATTACTACTACTACTGCTGCTACTACTACTACTATGTACTACCTACGTAGTAACTACGTAGGGACACGTGCATTGAATATTAAATAGATGTCATTTATTTTTTTTATTGAATTGCAGTAAATTCAATTTCAAAATTTACATCATTTGTCAAAAACTCCATAGTTGTAAATTATATATATAATCTATAAAAGACTTGTACGATATTTTGGACAAGCTGAATTTAAACTATTATGTGTCTTGCAATGGGTTGTTTTTTTTGTAACTCAAATAACATGGATAATGTTTCTGTATATAAATAACAAAAGATATTTGTCAAATGAGTATACTTAAATTTTTATTCTAAAACATACAACAGTTGAGTCAAATTTCCTCAGATACTATGTACAACTTGAAATTATGTTTTGTGTTACTTCAATCCATTGAACAAGATATGCCAATTACATGGCCCATACATAAATACAGTGTAAAAACTACTAAACCTACTACTACTACTACTACTACTACTACTACTACTACTACTACTACTACTACTACTACTGCTACTACTACTACTACTACTACTACTACTATCATCACTTCCACCACCACTGTTGTTATTATCGTTATCATCATCACCACCATCACCATCATCACCGCTACAGCTACAAGTACAGTATTGCCAATGATAATGATACTACAACCACAACAGCATGCGTACAGCAAAACACTATTGTAATTGTTCGTTTTACCTTTACTAATTTGAAATTTACATTTGTTAGACAATTGATTTGCAGCACCGGTGCCGTTCAGGTAATAAATATTGCCTGTGTTATTACCATCATTATTGCCACCATGACTGCTATCATTACCACACTCATCATTATTAGTATTGCCTTCGATTAGTCCACTGGGAAGGAGTGCCAAGCAAGACTAACTGCAGGAAATTATTACATTACTTTGGTTATTCGTTTATATAATTTCTCTGTAATGGTACGATCATAGTTCTTATGTGTTTGCATGCTACCAATGTACGTATCTAGGAAGATCTTGGAATTATTTCTTTTTCTCTTTTTTTTACTTATTTTATGATGGCCGTCGTTATATGTGTTGCTGACCACATGTTTATCATCTTGAGCTCTCAAGACTGACGTGTTGTTGGGGTAGTCATTCTAAGCTGATGAGTGATAGTCGTATATGATATTATATTCACTACCATTCTTAATTGTGCGTTTTTTTAATAGATATTTTGTTCTTGAAGAGAGAGAGAGAGAGAGAGAGAGAGAGAGAGAGAGAGAGAGAGAGAGAGAGAGAGAGAGAGAGAGAGAGAGAGAGAGAGAGAGATCGTGATGAACTCTGGGATCTCGTCACTAATACAGGAAATTCAAAATAATTCCTGTAGATGTGATATGCTGTGCTCGGCGGTGAGGTCGGCGCATCGTGGCCCTCTCTGTCCCTGTGCAGACACTCCCGGGCGCGCCCAATGTCACATCCCAACGCTAGCGACTTAGACACAGGCGGAGTAGGAGGAGTATAGGGTCACCACTAAAATGGAAATTGCTTTATGAGTTTTCTCTTGGTTATTTTCTGCCAAAGTGGTCACGGCAGATCTTTTATTGATCCTTTTATTATTTTTTTTTTCGAGCATAGTTTTTGGTGAGCCTGTGAGGAAAAATAAGTAACAAAGGCATTAAATTTATAACTAATCACGATGAAACTAATTTCATAAATGACTAATTGATAAGTCAGTCATAAATGTCATTGAAGTTGTTGCAATAGTTTGCTGATTATAAAATACCCAACGACCAAGTAAATTTTCTTCTTAGTTACTTCTTTTTTTCATGTATTTGTTAGCGATGCTTACATAATGTCGGTTCCTAATACTATATTACTGATGTTTCCCTTTCTCTTCCTTCTCCTCATACTATTACTTCTTCTATTCCATTACGTATTATTCTCAAATATTCTTTCTCCTTCTCCTACACCTTCATTCTGTCCTTCCCTTCCTCCTCCTCCTCCTCCTCCTCCTCCTCTTTTTCCTCTTCTAGCAATTAGTTCTTCTCCTCTATTAACCATCTGCTCCGCGAAACTTTACTATCTAATTTTGATATATTTATTTATTTAGGCTAGATATTTTTTATTGTGTTCAAAATTTTAATCCATTTTAAGGATTATCCGCAGCTATTATTATTTACTAAGATTTTGTTATTCGGACTTAATGAAATCAGTGTCAAATCAAGAAAATCAAATCAAGCAAACAAGTAATAATAATATAAAGAAAGAGAGTGGGACATAGTACGAAGAGAAGAGAATATACACACTCTACAAAAATGGGTGGAGCGTTAGGGAAAAAATAAAGAAGAGGAGGAGGAAGAGGGAGAGGAGGTGTAGAGCAAGAAAGAGGAGCAAGAAGTAAAAAATAAAAAAAGATTGAGAAAAAAATACTACAATGCGAGTAGTAGTAGTAGTAGTAGTAGTAAGAGGAGGAGGAGGAGGAGGAAGAAGAAGAGGAAGAAGCGAAGGAAGAAGAGGAAGAGAAAGCTGAAGTAGCGAGGAATAAGGAAAAAAAGGGAATTAAACAAAAAAGAAAATATCGTAGAATACACTACAATATAATGGAAACTAGAATTAGATAAGGAAAAAGAGGATGACGAAAACATGAGAAATATGACTAATGATAAAAAAAGAAACTGTACATAAGGTGTGAAAGATAGAGACAATAACACTCTTTACGTGGATTAGTTGCATCAAATAATTGTGTATACTGAAGAGGTGTTGTGAATATTATGTACTCGTATTTATTTGTTCGAGCGACGCAGCAGCAACACGCGAGCCTTGGAGAGGTTCAGCCAGCGGAAACATCAATATTGCACAATACAAAATCCCTCCGTATCCAGCGTTTTCATATACAGATCTATATTTCCCACTCCCCAGACCTTACTTTTATTGCTTCCTCGTCGTCCTTTCGTCTATGTGTACCATGCTCTATGCTTTGCCTCTTCTTTATATCGTCTTTTCGTTCCTTAACCTCCTCCC
>NC_059292.1:32241542-32244042 GCF_017591435.1 Portunus trituberculatus | reverse complement strand
GCTTTCCACTTGAAAAATACGAAATATTTGATGAATTGTATTTTCATACAAAAAGAACTCTTCTTACATAAATCTTACTGAATGAATTAAAAAAAAAAAAGCTGACCGACAGATTTTTCTTCGGTGAAATTTTGAAAGGAAAATGTGAAAGACACTGCCTATAATATTATTTATTGGTATTTTTTACTTATTTACTTAAATATCTTTTTGTTTATGTATTATTATTTGCGAATTAGTGAAAAGGCAGATCAAGTATTAAACAAAATGGAGGAAAGAGTCCGCACAACTTGCCACTTCCTTAAAAACATAAAAAAAGAAAAAGAAAAAAACGATGGAAAGTAAAGATTGCCCAGTTTATTTCTGATGTCTTAATACTCTTCGTTTCAAACATTCCAAGTCGTACGAAGGAAAATAAGGGAAAAGAGGCGACAGTTTTAGAACTTATCTGTGAAACAGATGAAAGACTGGAGATGCTACTCTATTTTTGGTTTTGTAAGGTTGGCATAAGAGGAATGAGCACGACCGTAATGTCTTCTGCAGAGAGGTTTCGGGAATTAGATTCATAAAATATTGCAGACCAGAGAGAGAGAGTGTGTCCAGGCTCATGCTGCATTCATTTATTATATATATTTTATTTTATTTTTTTTCTTAACACTCAAAATACAATGCCAAAACCCACAACAGAGTGTCCGCCAGATCCACACACTCCAGAGGCAGCGGCAAAATTCCCGTGTGCAGGTGTAGGAGTGCGTGTGTATGCTTTGTTTAAATGCAGTGTGTGTGTCAGCGTTTATTTATATATATATATATATATATATATATATATATATATATATATATATATATATATATATATATATATATATATATTCATTTATTTACAAAAAGAAACATGACACGCTTCACCATATGAATTTTTTAAAGTGAGGAACTATCAACACATAATATCGTGTATTTTTATTAGCTTTTTCACTTTTTTTACCCTATGTTTATATATTAATTTGCATATAAAATGTGTTATATTTTCATATATAAATGCATTTATTAATGTCATATCTATAATATTAATGCTTTCTTTATATCTTTATGTCATTTTCATTGACTATAATATTTCCTTAAAAAATCTTTCATCATTTAAAGAAACCAGAGAAAGAGAGAGAGAGAGAGAGAGAGAGAGAGAGAGAGAGAGAGAGAGAGAGAGAGAGAGAGAGAGAGAGAGAGAGAGAGAGAAAATATCAAACGAATGGTTGCAAAATTATGTTGTTGTTATTTATTACCGTTGTTGTGATATTTTAACCTTAATATACGGCTTTTCAAAGAAAGCAATAACAGCAACAACAAGAACAGCAACACCAACAACACCAGTGCTCACCTTTACAAAACATAGGCTACCACCAGCAGAAAACCTCACCAAGTGTGGGATGAATTTATCTGTGGTCGACTTACACTCTGGGAGGGACAAAGGTGCACCTCTGGGTCGCTTTTCACGATTTCTTTTCTATGATATTCTATAATAATGTAAAAAGAAATAACACTATGACATAATTATCAATTAATATTGCTATTTACGCTACATGTTACTTTCAAGAAGAACCAAAACCACCCTGCGCCCACATCAACAAAATAACACTACAACCATCACCAGTCACAGCACAAGCACAGACAGCAGAAACAACAACAACAACAATGACACCGACGACAACAGCAATGGCATACTTCAAATTATAATAATAATAAATTACTACTAATGATTTTGCTGTTACTACAGCAGTTGTTGTTGTTGTTGTTGCTGCTGCTGCTGCTGCTGCTGCTTTTCTTACTATTACTAATTCTAATACCATTGCCACTACTACTTTTACAACAAGAACTGCTAGCATTACTACTACTACTACTACTACTACTACTACTACTACTACTACTACTACTACTACTACTTTTATTATTACTGCTTTTTACTGCTGCTGCTACTGTTCCTATTACTACTGATGCTGCTGCTGTTGCTGCTGCTGTTGCTGTTGCTGTTCCTACTACTGGTAATGCTGCTGTTGCATACTGCTACTACTATTGCTGCTGTTGCTACTACTACTACTACTACTACTACTACTACTACTACTACTACTACTACTACTACTACTTTTTATTTTGTTTCTGATCTGGCGCTGCTGGGGCTGGTGCTGCTGGTGTTGTTTTTTTTGCTTCTACTCGTATTACTACTACTACTACTACTACTACTACTACTACTACTACTACTACTACTATAACTGGTACTAGTACTACTACTACTGCTACTGCTAGTACTGCCTGCTGATGCAGGTTTTATAATGTTAATACTTCTGAAAGAAAAAAATGTAGAATAACTGTATACGAATTTTGATACGATAAAAGAGAACTTATATTTTAGAAGGGAATAATAAAAGTACCATTGCACCTCTGTAAACAACCTGCAAATCCATCTATAGATTTGGTATGTCCGGAGATTATAGGTTTTGTTGCGGTGAGA
>NC_059292.1:32209042-32236542 GCF_017591435.1 Portunus trituberculatus | reverse complement strand
ATATATATATATATATATATATATATATATATATATATATATATATATATATATATGTCACACACACACACACACACACACACACACACACACACACACACACACACACACACACACACACACACACACACACACACACACACACACACACACACACACACACACACACACACACACACACACACACACACACACAAGTATATATGTATGTATGTATAAGGATCCTGCAGTGGTACATGAAGAACACAACGTGAATATAAGCGTAAATACAAACGAATGGAAATTTACCTCCCGAAAAGAGAAAATTATATTGAAACTATTAATGTAACTTGTTTCATATTTTACATAAACAGGAACTACCTAATGCATGAAATCTATACCTGCTGGGCTGGTTACTTTTATACACTTACGTTTTTCTGCTCTGCAATTTGTTAGTTTTGTTTTCAATTTGAATTCTGTGATTCCTTTTTTTAAAGATGATATCTAAGATCTTTGCACTTTATCTTCATAACAGTTTTCAAAATACAAAATAAAGGTTAGAATTTTTAATTGGAAATTCATCTTTGTAGTTTTGTAGTTTCATGTTGAAAATATCTAAAATGCATTGCATGAGAAGCATCACTCACTCTCCTCGGGGGAGGGATGCAAACACCAGCGATGTATCGATGCATTGGTAAGCCCGTGCCTGTGTTGGCCTAGTCTTCGTGTTGATGTAGTAATGGAATTGTTAATCACTTAGTATTATATTGTAAAACATGAACCATTTTACACATAAGCCCACAAAATATTTTCTTTAGTAAGGTTATACTTGATGAAGTGTCACTAGTATTTAGGCTCGGCAAGGTGTTGGCTACATCCATATTTGAATGACGTTATCTGTCTTAATTGTAGAATGCAGCTTTATCTATCAACCTCCAGTGATTTTGTTTTTAAGGTACTGACGTCTTTCAAAGGCTGTTGGAAAATTGAGTGAGATTTTGTAATTCTTAGAGAAAAAAAAAGAAAAAACAAAGATGCATGACAGTGATAAGTATAGCGTTCTTACTCAATGTCTGGCCGACCGATAGCATTTTACATGTAAGTAAGTAGTAGTATATTTACGAAGTATTGTTGGGAATGGCAGAACACACGAAGAATATCTCTACTTATGATTAGGTAATAAAAGATACAGAAATGTGAAACACTGTGAATGTAAAAATCATTGAGATACTCTAATACTTAACAGATAGCAGAGAGAGAGAGAGAGAGAGAGAGAGAGAGAGAGAGAGAGAGAGAGAGAGAGAGAGAGAGAGAGAGAGAGAGAGAGAGAGAGAGAAACTATTTATCTTTTTCATGTTTGATTCTATGTTAAAGAACAACATATGCAGAAACAGTTTTATACATTTTATTTGTATATTATATTTCGTTTTTAATATTCAGTATTTATTTGCTTATTTACCTTTTTTAAGTCATATTTGTTCTTATTTGTTTTATTCAGTCATTTTTTGTTGATTATTTATTTATATATGATTTTGTTTTTTTATTCATTTATTAATTTGTAATTATATATATTCCCCCTTCTTTTAAGGAAAAGAAAAATGTGTGCCTGATTCTTGACGCTGAGGTTATGATTGAATACAAAATATACCTAATGTCCAGATGCTGTGCCTCTTGTCATCCTTGAACTTGTAGCTGCCCTGGCAACTGTGTATCTCTGCCTCTGCTCTGTCGGCTCCGTATCCACTGTACCGTTATAACAAGAAAACTATAATTGTTGCATCGCAAATACGGTGAATAATTATTAAGTATATTTCTTATTTAATTCATTATGACAGTCTAAAGGACTACTAGACTTATGGATTTCTATTCACGGTTAAACAGCAAATTATCTTCTAGCAGAGAGCAAGGGAAGTAAGGGAATGTATGTGGGTACACGCCTGACAACGAACTGTGATAAAGTTTGATTTCTCACTCTATTAAAAAAACAATAGCATATGTTTTTAATTTGAAGACCATTATAAATGGATACAATTGAGGAAAACGAAAGTAAATATTCCTGCGTCCCTCATTGTCCAGTCCAGGTGATGGACAATTAATCAATAAATTCATGTTAAGGAAAAATATGAAAAAAAAATCCCGTAAACCACAATTTTTCACACACAAAGGGAATACTTTCTGCTAGGAACACACTTTTTTTTTTTTTTTTTACTAGCGCACAGGCCTGTCATGGTGGCCTAGGCAAAGGATCTCCCCATCCACACTATCGCAGAATCCCCGCCGCGTCTTTCCCTGCTCCGCCCCGCTCCGTCCCGCCCCGTGTTGACCCGTTGCCTTCAGCGCGGCTGAAGCTGGGCAGAGCGAGGTTGTGGCTTTGAAAGAAAAATGTTATTTGTAGATAAGGACTTGTTGCACTAATTACTAAGGTAGTATGAAAAACCATGTTCGGAACCAACATTTTCGCAATGTTTTTCTTATTTTCTTTTACCAGTACATTGCTTATGTTACACACACACACACACACACACACACACACACACACACACACACACACACACACACACACACACACACACACACACACACACACACACACACACACACACACACACACACACACACACACACACACACACACCTATCCTTCCTTCTTTACTAATATGCAGCAAAGTCAATGAATGAACACATGAATAGTTAAGAAAAATGCTACTCTGAAATCACAAAGAATAAGCTTCACATATACAACATTGAAGGCGCACGTAGTATCCCCCTTTCATAAACTCGCACAAAATCTCCCGCCGTAATAAAGTAAAACCAACGAGTCTGCTTTGACCCGCATCTTTCCCGCCGTCGATGCAACAAACAGACGAACTCAGGATGACCTTGGGAGGAAATATTTATGCAAGAGTTTTAGAGGTGAGCAGGAGGGCGAAGGGAGGCAGAGAGGGAGAGGAGGGAGAAGCGAGTTATTGAGTGATGCAGCCAGGAGGAGGGACCCAAGCTGAAAGGGAAGTCAGTTGAAGAGAAGTGTGACGGAGCCAGAGGTGGAGGAAGGGAGAGAGGGAGGAAAGGAGGGAAGGAGGAGGGAGGGGCAGTGAGAGATGCAGGTCAGTGGAAGGAGGAGGGTGTGAGGGAAGACCGCTGACTGGGAAAACTGCGAGGGTCACATGGTCCCCACCCTGTGAGTTGAAGGAGAGTCTTGTGATACTTCTCATTTATTATGTGATCCGGCTGTTGTGTTTGCATTTATATGCATCGTATTAATGAGCCACGTCCGTTTTAATACTTGGGAAAATTGGTACATGTAGAAACTCTGCAGGAGACTTATTTACTGATTAAGTACTTTATAGTAGCTTGCCAGATGACGTGTGTGTGTGTGTGTGTGTGTGTGTGTGTGTGTGTGTGTGTGTGTGTGTGTGTGTGTGTGTGTGTGTGTGTGTGTGTGTGTGTGTGTGTGTGTGTGTGTGTGTGTGTGTGTGTTTGTATGTGTTTTAATTGTTCATAATTTTTCATTGTTCATATTTATACATGAATCTCTATATTATCTGTTTAATCAGTTCGGTGCGCGCGCGCGCGTGCGCGCGCGTGTGTATATGTGTGTGTGTGTGTGTGTGTGTGTGTGTGTGTGTGTGTGTGTGTGTGTGTGTGTGTGTGTGTGTGTGTGTGTGTGTGTGTGTGTGTGTGTGTGTGTGTGTGTGTGTGTGTGTGTGTGTTCGCGTGAGTGTGTGTAAATACCTACAACGCCATCTTATAGCTACTCATCCGTCTCACCACTACAACGTATCTAAATTCAGCCATCTTGATACTCTGTCAACATAAAGGATATCTTCCTCTTACTAAAGAAAAAATACCATCACCACTGAAGCCTGTCGATAGTATAATAAGATCAAAATTTACAGCAAGATCGTTTTCTTTTATCTAGTTCTTTTAATCTATTACTTCCATTTTTTACGTAGACATTCCAATAAGCGTTTACCAACTACACGCTTAATGATGAACAGCAGTTTAATGACAAGTCTCGATGATTGACGTTAGACAAATAATGGATACATGGATATGTTGAAGAATAAATAGATAACTTAAAATCAACTCTCTTCCGTGTCTATTTTCCTTGGAAAGGCTGAGAAGGCATCACACACACACACAGTGTAACAAGAAGAATAAAAGCAAGACAAACAAGATATGAATTGATGGAGAAAGATAGGAGCAGGAAAAAAGGGCGAAAATTGATAAAAGAACGACAAAATATGAGCACTGAAAAGAAGAAAAACGAGACAAATAATAAGACCCTGCAGCATATGCACGTGCTTCAAGGCTGTCATGTTGTCACTTCAATCACCGAGGTCCGCACAACGGCAATGGTCTCGGCGTGGCGGCCTTAGTATTTCCTAAGATGTCTTGCTTTCAGAATGCAGTGCAAATGGATGTTATATTATTTTAACTACCACATTGACATCCAGTGATTTCTTCAGAATAACACGCTCCTTAATTTCGTTGATGTAAATTTGATTTATTTTCAGTACAATATGTTTTTTTTTTATTCAAAGGAACAGAGGCGTGCATCGAGCTGTTGTTTGTGAATTAAATAATCGAACCATATTATGATTTTGATAACAGTTACATTTGTAAATTAATCCTTGATATTGGTTTACATTATTGATATCTTATTTACTTTATTCATTTCTTTGCATACTCAAGTTTTTGGTACCTAAATATGTGTGTGTGTGTGTGTGTGTGTGTGTGTGTGTGTGTGTGTGTGTGTGTGTGTGTGTGTGTGTGTGTGTGTGTGTGTGTGTGTGTGTGTGTGTGTGTGTGTGTGTGTGTGTGTGTGTGTGTGTGTGTGTGTGTGTGTGTGTGTGTGTGTGTGTGTGTGTGTGTGTGTGTGTGTGTGTGTGTGTGTGTGTATATATATATATATATATATATATATATATATATATATATATATATATATATATATATATATATATATATATATATATATATATATATATATATATATATATATATATATATATATATATATATATATATATATATATATATATATATATATATATATATATATATATATATATATATATATATATATATATATATATATATATATATATATATATATATATATATATATATATATATATATATATATATATATATATATATATATATATATGAAGATCAATCCTAGCGTCAATATGTGGATTTTTTATTTGTTGCGTTTCGGTACCGTTTCTACCATTTCCAGGCTATAGTAGGAGAAAAAATAATAAATAATTAGTTATTATTTTTTTCTTATACTGTAGCCTGAAGATGGTACCAGCGTTACCGAAACGAAGCAAATAAAGAATGTACATATTAACGCTGGTCCTGATCTTTATTTTACGCATACGTTTTCCACGTGAAAAATCCATCGTTTATATATATATATATATATATATATATATATATATATATATATATATATATATATATATATATATATATATATATATATATATATATATATATATATATATATATATATATATATATATATATATATATATATATATATATATATATATATATATATATATATATATATATATATATATATATATATATATATATATATATATATATATATATATATATATATATATATATATATATATATATATATATATATATATATATATATATATATATATATATATATATATATATATATATATATATATATATATATATATATATATATATATATATATATATATATATATATATATATATATATATATATATATATATATATACACACACACACACACACACACACACACACACACACACACACACACACACACACACACACACACACACACACACATAAAGATGATACAAAAAGTCATTGTCTTGCAACGTGTATTAATAATATAGCAACAAAATATAGTCCTTTCTCTTAGAAAGGAAAACGAATATTCATACACACACACACACACACACACACACACACACACACACACACACACACACACACACACACACACACACACACACACACACGCATACATACATGTGTGTGTGTGTGTGTGTGTGTGTGTGTGTGTGTGTGTGTGTGTGTGTGTGTGAATATTCGTTTTCCTTTCTAAGAAAAAGGATTATTTTTTGTTGCTACATTACCAATACACGTTGAAAGACAATGACTTCTTGTATCAGCTTTTATGTTCTTTGAGGTGTCTACCGGCGCTTTTCAGCCGCCTCTATTCCACCACAAGGTAATGCTAATCGGCATCGCCTTAATGAAAAATTCCTATACATCTTATATTTTCATACGATCCTCGGCGCAGGGAAGATACTACAGTAACAACGTAATGCGTCCAGAATATGTGAGATTCCGACATTCGGTCTCTTTTATGTCTCATTTTGTTTTGGATTGTGGTGGAATGAATAATGCATGTAAAGATCAAGCACGTCTGACTATAAGAGATGAGTGATGGTTCTCTTCCAGCTAATAGTGTATGTTATGAATATCAAGGAATGATATACTTGGATGTCTTACATATTATGTAGGCACCACAAAAGATAACCGCTATCTGTCTTGGTCTGTGGCTCCTTCCTGTCTGCTGTATGTGTTTTCGACACGCTTCAGCAGGAAAACACTGCTGACAAGACATCTATAATTGTACAAAAAATTTAGGGTTTTACATTTAATTCAACATAAATTGTGTTTTGTTATCATTACCTTTAAGTAAAATGGTTTCTTGTGTGTGTGTGTGTGTGTGTGTGTGTGTGTGTGTGTGTGTGTGTGTGTGTGTGTGTGTTTATGCTTTCGAGTGTTTTTATGTGTGCGAGTGTTTAGTTTATTGTCTTTATTTTATTCCAACTTTCTATACTTCATAAGATGGTCCTTGAGGAAGTTTTCATCATAATTGTATATAAGTATGAAATTAAAAGTCACGTGTATAATTACTGAAGCAAATAATATGGTTTAGGTGCATCAGAGCTTGTGAAATGATGTACAGGACCCGGGCCACCTCTACTGTCAGTGGCACAGCGGTCACCTCTGCCTATCACGCCTTTACACTGCTCGCCGCCGATTTCGCCCCGCCGCTAGTGTGATGTTTCTCTTGGTTCATGATTACTCGTTATGAGGATTGGAGGAGGGAGTCACTATTGTGTGGCAAGCAGATGGACATTAGTAGGTGGAACCCACTCTATCTATATGTTTTTCTTTTTTTCTTTTTTCATATATGCAAAATTAGCTTGGTGCGACGCTCTTACACACACACACACAAACACACACACACACACACACACACACACACACACACACACACACACACACACACACACACACACACACACACACACACACACACACACACACACACACACACACACACACACACACACACACACACACACACACACACACACACACACACACACACACACAGAAGAAGGAAATCATTGTTAACATTTCATACTATAATGAATCGCCTTAGAAGTCAGGATCCTAATGAAGAATTGCAAGGATGACAAAAAGACTAATTTCAATTCTTATTGTTTCCGATGTGTTTAATGTAGGTGTGGTAGAAGGCGAAGAAGGGACATAATCAATACTTGGTGGGGGAACCATCGTCTCGCGCTTGTCATTATAGAGACGATATAGTACCCGGAAATATAAGTTACCGATAAAAATACTGATGATGTAAGTGTAATAATTAGTATCTAAAAAAATAGTTTTCCCTCCTTCCTAAGGTAACTGTTCTGTGCAGTAAAGGTTGGAGTGTATATGAAAAAAAAAAAACATGTGATGATACTGTTGTATTTTCATGATAGAAGACTGAACAGGTGTGATTTTATACACAAAAATTGTATCTTTTAATTCATATAGAGAAATAGTTTTGGAAAAGTGTACAATATGTTTGTCTAGAATTAGTATTATTTACTAATTCATCTTTAATTTATTGTAATTTCTTTTCATTGTAATTTCTTTTGATTAAGAGCATTACTTAAAAAAAAACTTTGATGTTGGCGACGATGAGATTTTATTAACGAAGGAGCACTACCGATGACCGAACTGGGAGAAATATATATACACGGGAAATACTGGAAAGAAGAATTAACGTACACGTTGTATCTTAATTTAATTTGTTTATGTAAATGCTTCTGTTTTGTATATTTTGAACTTTCCTTTAAGTGTATAATAAGGGAATCAGCTTCATTGATAATTTGGTCTTTATTTGAAGCAAAAATTTATTGTTGTGGTAATGCTCGGGTGAAATTAGTAAAATAAAAAGTTACATAAAGTCATATTTCGACCATATAAAGGAAACTCACTTTGATTTATTGAATTTCACAAGTTGAATTTGAGCAACATGGGGCATGTTAGCATGCGCAGTCCTCCCGGCTGCAGGAAGGGATGTTTCTTATTAAGAAGCACTTGAAAAATCTTTGATGAAGTGATAGAGTTACTGCTCCAGCAAATTTCACTCAGATGAAACTTCGTCCCTGTAAAAATCAAACTCTGGCAGAACGTCTTTCTGTTACATTTTGTACAGTCCTTTTATTACACTTCGAATTTCACATAAAGAAAGTAAGCGTATAACGCCATGCCTGGAGAACGCTACACCTCCCACAGAGCCTCTATTCTTGATCTCAAAAGGAAGCTTAGAATGAAGGCCTTAGCCTAGTGTTTTTTCTTTTACACATTTTCACTTTCTCAAAGAACACACACACACACACACACACACACACACACACACACACACACACACACACACACACACACATATACTCACGCACACACTGATGCCTTACTCAATAATTGTATCCTTGTGTATCACTTGGGAAGCTAAGAGTTATGAGATTGAAAGCTTCTGTTACCTCAGCGTTGTTTTCTTGTGTTTTCTCTTTTGTCTTATGAAATTGAGAAAATTCTTCAAATTAATCAATTCTGAGGTAGCCGTGTACTTAGTCTCGTCTATCTAAGAAAAGATATATATATATATATATATATATATATATATATATATATATATATATATATATATATATATATATATATATATATATATATATATATATATATATATATATATATATATATATATATATATATGTGTGTGTGTGTGTGTGTGTGTGTGTGTGTGTGTGTGTGTGTGTGTGTGTGTGTGTGTGTGTGTGTGTGTGTGTGTGTGTGTGTGTGTGTGTGTGTGTGTAGTATTGGCGTCTATCCAAGATACAAAATAAGTAGCGGCGGTAAAGTTATGATTTTTAGTGTAGTATATTTTTGCCGCCACTCGTGAGGGTGTTGCACACTGCGAACTCTACTGACGTATTAACCTTGAGGCAAATTTTCTTCCTGTTCCAGACAAAGAATAGAAAAACCCCAAGCAAGGGATCTCTACTCGGGGCAGGATTAGTATGCCAGGTTTAAGGACTTTACTGCAGCGTCAGTCACGCAGCCTTTCTGCAGCCTGACGTGACACCAGGCGGCGAACATATGGTGGGAAATACCTTGAGCGAAATATTATGCAAGCGTGTTGTTTCTCTTTTTTTCATTAGTACAAAAAAAGGATAGAGGGAAATTCTCGGTCTTCTATCCAATTTAGAAGAGAAAAGCAAATGGAGAAGGAAACTTAATAACTTTATTTAAAAATTGCTGCTTCTGTAATTTTTTTCTTGTAGTTACTTTTACAGGTAAAGAAACCGCTACTATTTTCTCAATAATGATACAAGACATCACCATTTTTTTTTTATATAGAGTAAGTAAAATTATGGTGAGCTCAAATAATTAGATAAAGAAGAATACTCTACTTTCCATAGTTCAAATTTGACTAAATAAAACTACAAAAGTTTTAATTAATTAATACTATAGAAACTTTTAATGCAAACTATGTAGAATTGCGGCCATTTTGAAAATAATTTCGGAAATAGAAAGAAGTTTCCATTAATGTTTTATGTAGGTTACATACATGTGTCTTATTTTTCATAATAAACAAGAGAAAAGACTAATACCTTAACATGTAAACAGAATCCAGAACGCATTAATTATTTCAGAAAAAGGACTATGTTAACATTCCTTACGAATCACGAACAATAATCATTACTGGTTTCATAAAAGATATGAACATCATTACAAAATAAGTAAAACTGTCATCCTGTCTGGATAACACCGAAAGAACAATCTATAAAATGTTTACTTAAACTTCATAAAGCTAGAAAAGTTGCTGCGTTTTGATAATACGTAGACACAAACAAGACTACGTTAACGTTTCATTATAAAGTCAGTAAAACTACCACCTTTTGAAAATAACGACATCCTCCTTCCGAAAGAAAAAAAAGTGTATATAAAAAAACAAAAACACGAATAGTATATAAACTGTTCATGTAAAGCTAGAAAAATTGCTGTTGTTTTGATAATAGTGACAAAACAAAGACGAAGACCGTGTCCCTCTCGGAGGGTAGAGCAGCCACAAGCCAGACAAGGTAGCGATGTGTCTCGGCTCGTTGGTGGTGTTGGTGGTGGTCACGCCAGGACGGGGAGGCTGCGAGGGTCCTGAGACAACCATGCCTAGGTGGGTACCGCTGGGAAGGGGGAGGGGGTCGCCCTTTCCTTTCCTACCAGACACTGCTCGGGGTGCGGGGCGGAGCAGGCACACCCTAACCTCCCAGGCGAGAATGTTCCCATGAAGTGGTCAGGTTCAAATGTAACCAAGGTACGAAATTATGACATTGTTCAGATGGTTACTAGATAATGCAGGTTTTTCACAATTCTTCTTTATTATACTCGGTATATATATATATATATATATATATATATATATATATATATATATATATATATATATATATATATATATATATATATATATATATCTTTTTTTGTTTCATTCTTTGTCATTTTTCTTCTTTCGTTTGAATTATTCGTTATTTTATTTTTTCTTCCTCTTTTCGTGTCTTTGGGCATTTTTTTCTGTTTCCGTCGCATTTTTCATTCTTTCTTTACTTATTTATTGATTTTTTCTCGATTTTTTCGCTCTTTTGTTATTTCCTTTGTGTACTTTTTATTCTTGCTTTCTTTCGTTATTTTGAACATCCTTTCTTTAAAATATGAGTAATAGGTAGGGATCTATTTACTTGCCATCTCAAGGCTACGTTCTCATTTTTTCTATTTGAATATTTTTTTTCTTTTTTCCATTTCTTTTCTCTTCCTTTTGTGTTTTGTTCTTTTTAGGTTTTGTATCTTTCCAAACAAATTCATATTGAGCTTTTGACATTAACTGTTTTGTGTTTCATTCAAACATTTTTTTCTTTTTGCTTTCCTTGCATTCTTCTTTCTTGCTTCCTTTCTTCTTTTCCTCTTTATTTCTTGTTTTGTTTATTCTCTTTCGTTTATCTAATTTTTAATGGTTGAATTCAAATATATATTTCATTAGCTGTTCCTAGATTATGTAATTGCTTTTTACTTTTTTTAGATGTTTGTTTTTAATACATTTTCTTCTTTATTTCTCTTTCCCTCGCATTGCTACTTTAAGTTGCATAAAGTTAGCCACGATATTCTCAAGCTGCTGTGTCTTGGTGCCTAATCCCGATAACTTTATCTTGTCTTGATTTCAATATAACAAATATTTTTAAACATAAGATTTATCAGCTTTAGAAGTTTTCGATTTGAGAAGCATCATATATTTTTATTTTCATTTTGTATCTCCATCTTTATTTTTACTTCTTCATCTTCTTTCTCTTGGTTTCCTTCTTTCTACTTTGCTCTTCGTCCTTGTCTTCCCCCTCCACCTCATCCCTCCTTTTCTCTCTCTCTTTTTTTCTCTTTTTACTTTCTTTCCTTGCGTCACTTCTCCCCCTCCTACCTTTAAATTTTTTCCTAATTTTTCTTCTACTACTGCAACCACTATTGCCTCCTCTTCCTACTCCTTCTCCTCCTTCTCCTCATCCTCTTCCTCTTCCTCATTCTCCTTTTCGTTCTCGTGTTTTGTTCTTTCTTGTGCGAATCTTGTCACGTCTATACCTGGTACTAAACTCATAAATTTATTATGATTTAACACGTCAGTTGCAAATGTTTTCATAAAATAATTAGAAATATTGATTTAATGTAATCACATTTGAAAACAAAGTCGTATTAAAAATAAAATCGTAGAGTTCATCTATTTAATTTTCTTATGTTAAGAGTACATGGTGTTTTAATAGAAAATAAGTTACGGTGATGAGTTATATCATTGTTACTCATATGTAGCACACAATCCTTTCATCTATTTTCCGAATCATTTGCATTTGCAGATTCAAATGCCTTGAAAATATTGCTTCGTAGAAAATGAGATTAATTATTTCATAATCATGACCAGCATTCTGGTACACAGTATGTCTTGAGGAAATACATATAGCACCACCACCATCACCATGATCGTTATCGTAATCATCCTCATCACTCTATCAGAAAGAATAGCAGCGTCCTGGCGAGGCGGGTGCACGGCGGGCGGACGGCCACCATGTTGTGGCTTCAAGGGGAATGCAGTATATTTTTGGCGGTTGGGTAAAAAGGGAATACTGATGTACGTACATGAGATTTTAAAGCGAAAGCAGTATTTTGTAGAAAAAGTGAAGCTCCTTGATTGAAGAGTATGGCGAATAAAGTATAAAAAGTTAGTCTCCGAGTTTTTCATTATGAATATTTCTCTGATAGATATATAAAGGAATATTCTTTAAATATTCCGTCTATCCATCAATCTTTCTTTTTTTTAATATTATGTCTTTTCATTTATCATCCTTTCTTTAATTTTCCGTCTTCTCATCTATTGCGCTTTTTTAATATTCTGTCTTATATTTATCTCCATTTCTTCCTTGACTTTCTTCTTTCTTATCTTTTATCATTTTTGGAAGAAAGCCACTGGACAAGAACATCATAATATTATATGTAAAGGAAGGTCTACTTAATATCAGGTCTCACATAAAATTTCATGTGGAAAAATCAAATACGCATAATGTAGGACAAGTGTCTCGAAACCTCTCTCTTCAAACCGTTCAAGTAAAGAAGAGGAGGAAGAGGAGGAGAAGAAGCAGAGAGTTCCAGAGTTTAGATGAAGAAAAATTAGTCACTTGCTTACCGTCTAGAGCCAGCCAAAACTCACCCAGGAGACTTATACTTGGCATCTTAATTCAGTGTCTTAATTTTCTTTCCATATCAAGACAAACCTTTAACTTTTGCCGCTATTACCACCTGATAAAAAAAAGAGAATATTTTGAACAGCAACATCCAGGAGTCTTAGAAGTAGCTGGTTTTAGAATTGCTATTTCCTCCTATTTCCTCTTTGTTGCTTTCATTTTCGTCCCCTTGCTTTTTCTTCCTCTGCTTGTCTTCTTCGTCTTCCTCGCCATCCCCTCCTCCTCGTTTCTACTCTTTTTTTCTTTTTTTTTCTACTTTCTTTCATCACGTCGCTTCTCCCGCTTCCACATATTTTTTTTTATTCCTCATTCTTTTTCACCACTGCAACCACTGTTTTCTCCTCCTCCACCTCCTCCTTCTCCTCCTCGTCCTCCTCCTCTTCCTCCTTTTTTTATTAACACTTTCTCATCTTTCTTGTTTTTAGCTTGACTTCGCTGTCCTGCTCCGCTATAAATACCATTATTACTATTTTTATCTTTTATTTATTCATTTCTTATTTTATGACTATTATATGTATATATATATATATATATATATATATATATATATATATATATATATATATTTTTTTTTTTTTTTTTTTTTTATTATCAGCACCATCACCATCTTTTTCTATCACTATCATGACCATCGCCGTCACTGAACAGGAAGCTTTCTGGTGCGCACGGCGGGCGAACGTGTGGCACGAGGCAGGCTCAAAGTAAAATGTACCATGTTTTATGTGATTGGAAAAATGGTAAAATATAGATCAATATAAGTAGAGAGAGAGAGAGAGAGAGAGAGAGAGAGAGAGAGAGAGAGAGAGAGAGAGAGAGAGAGAGAGAGATAGTGTCTAGAGAAGGTAATGTTTTATTATCAAAGAGTATGATGAAAAAAAAAAATCGTATTAAGCAAAATTAGCTCCTACTACTGGTGCTGGTACTGGTGCTGGTGTTTGTGCTGGTACTGGTGCTGGTGTTTGTGTTGGTACTGGTGCTGGTGTCTGTGCTGATACTGGTGCTGGTGCTGGTGGTGCCGGTGCTGGTGGTGATATTCGTTATCGTCACTATCCCTCGGTGGAAGACAGATTCCCAGCGGCCCCGGTGGCATGATGGCTTCCATGACGCGGGCACGAACGGGATGTGGTTTTATTAAATGGTGCGTAGGATAAATAAATAAAAGTGAATTTTTACTGCGAAAGGAGCATTTTGTGATAATGGAAATCATTTTTAGGGATAATTTACTGCTTTTTTGCTTTATCTAACCTCCTGTCTTTAACCTCTTCAGTACTGGGACGCATTTTTATCTTGATTTTTGGGTATGGTTAGACGATTTTATTTACATTACGATCTATGGATTGCAGAAGATTTTTGGCTACACTCTTCACTATTTAAATCCCCACATAAGTTTCTGAAGCTGTATAAAATCGCTAAGTAGTAGCCAGAAAGAATATGGAAAAGCCGCCTGGTAATGAAGGGGTTAATTAATAGATCAAGAAAAGAAATATTAGCATCAGTTTGACTCAAGATAACCGAGAGATTTATTGGTAGCGTGACATCCCGACAAATTTACCTTTCCTACTCAGAATGAAAGAATTAGTATTCATTCCCAGAATATTTAAAACATTTTTAGTTACAATTTCTTCATGATTCTTGAAGGCACCGATTTCAGTGCTATTACCTATTTATATGTTGATCAATTCTTATCATCCTTTTTCTTTTTCTCATTTTCCTGCTATTCCTTTCCTCCTTCTTCCTCTGCTCCGCTCGTCTTCATTGTCCTTCTTCTCACATCTTCCTTTTTGTCTCTTTACAGAATCTTTCATTGCTTCTCTTCCCCCGCTTTCCCCTTTACTTTTTCCTTATTTTTCTTCTACAACTACAACCATCATTGTCGCCTCCTTCTCCTCTTCCTCCTCCTCCTTACTTTTCTTACTCGTTTTTCTTCTGTTCTTTATTCACACTTCCATGTCAGTGTTGTTCCTCCTCCGATATTATTATTGTTATTGTTATTATTATTATTAATATTATTATTATTATTATTATTATTATTATTATTATTATTATTATTATTATTGTTATTATTATCATTATTGTTATTATTATTATTGTTGTTGTTGTTGTTGTTGTTGTTGTTGTTGTTGTTGTTGTTGATGTTGTTGGTTGTGGTGGTGGTGGTGTTGTTATTGTTATTATTATTCTTTTTGCTGGTCATCTCTCTCACCATCACTATCACCATCATCGAAATAAAAGTCTTATAGTGACTTACTGTGGACGGCGGGCTGGCGGACAGCCAGCAATGTGTTATTCTGTATATCATGAATAAAGTGGAAAAAAATATTAGCAATGATGGGTCTCAAAAATTTGCTGCGAAAATATCATGTTGATGCGCATATGTAGTTTCATGATCAAACCTTACTAATAAAATCATATTGATATTACTTTATGTTGATTCTCTTGCAAAGTGAAAGTTTTTAAGTGGTAAAATGAAGTGAAGGAGGGGAATTTTGACCATGAAGAAAAATAATGACTTTATGTTTGAGCTGAAAGTTTGTAGTTGATGACATATTTATTGCGCGAAATATTTGATAAATAACATTTTCAATGACGGTGTTACTGTTGAAGAACCTAAATTTGTAACAGGAATTTAAAATTCTACGGATGTTAAAAAAGCATTGCGGAAAGATATATATTTGTGCTTTTAAATTATTTAAAATAACAAAAATCAAGAATATTTTCTAGTCAGATTTATTGCTTTCACACCGAAATTTTAATCTTTTGGAAAACGAAGGGAATAACTTTTTTCTACTGCCGGAATTCTCATAAATTTATAAATAGGATTGCCATTATCGGCTGTGTCATCAGGAAAAAACACACCTATGAAGCCAGTATGGAGCTAGATACGGTATAAATTGCAGGTGTGGAATGAAAGGCTTGTAGGCCAGGTGAGTGCAGGTGTGTTGCTTTTAATTACGCGATAATTTTCATATTTCCTGTTATCCCGTTAGCACCACCCTCGCCTCGTGTGTGGAGGGAAACAAGGATGCATTATACAGGAGTGCGGAAACCTGCTTATTACTCATTCAGTACTGAATTTAACACGCTTTCACGATATTTGCGATATTTGACACTGAAAATAATAACTTAGATAACGACATATAGATTGGAGAGTGAATAAATCAATAAGAAGGTCAATGGTAATACAGTCTCATCTTAAAGATAATCAAGATGAAAGTGAACAATGACGCCTTCCCGAGCAGCACCACGGCAACTGTCTGTGTGAAGCGATCTTTCAAGCTTGCACTCCATGGATGCTTATCAGAATCAAGACAAGGTTGTGGTGATGTGCGTGTCTGTATATGACTGCGATTATGTTGTTACTTAGCCACATTATACAGGGTCTGTGATATATTAGTTTGGTGTAATCGTCATGTTTGTGACTGAACTATATACTACTTGCCTTTCTCTGTTTATTTAGTAACACAATACATGGTATGTGATAATCGCTGTGATTAAGTCTTCATGTTTGTTTGTGTCTTGTCGGTCCTTCAGTTGATACAGACTCCTTGCCGCTATCGTGGTAATCTAACACCATTCCAAATACATGTGTATATGGGAAGATGTACTGCTTTGTTTTTCAGGTCTCTCTCTCTCTCTCTCTCTCTCTCTCTCTCTCTCTCTCTCTCTCTCTCTCTCTCCAAAAGACGTACTGCTTTGTTTTTCAGGTCTCTCTCTCTCTCTCTCTCTCTCTCTCTCTCTCTCTCTCTCTTTTTTTTTTTTTTATTTAAACATAATTTATACAGAAGAACATGTACCCAAAGGCGCACTGTCGTGTGCTACCTATTCTAAGGGTACTACAATCTATTTCTCTACAATATTTACAAGACTTAAAAATAGATAATATACAAGATGGAGCACTGTTCTTTTCACTTCACTAGCACTATTCACGCACTGCACTACACTGAGTGTCACGTCACAAAGAGTGTCAGAGGAGTTGGCAGTGTCTGTCTCCACTTATGTGCCATCAGTTTGACACTGTGTGTGTTCATCTCCTGGACGTGAGGCACCGCGGCCGTGAACAAGTTCCACATCCTGGAGACGCGAGTCTCTCTCTCTCTCTCTCTCTCTCTCTCTCTCTCTCTCTCTCTCTCTCTCTCTCTCTCTCTCTCTCTCTCTCTCTCTCTCTCTCTCTCTCTCTCTCTCTCTCTCTCTCTCTCTCTCTCTCTCTCCAGCCTCTCTTTTATGTGAATTAATTTATTTATCAATCTCATTTCGCTTCATGTGATTTTATTTCCATTTCTCTCCTGAAACATGCAGGCTCCTTTCATCAGCAAAAAGCAAAAAACAAAAAAATATCTCATTCTTCCTATTTGTTCTTTTATTTATGTACCATAATGAAGTCACAATTCTCTCTTCCTTCAAGACTTGTCGCCAAATGATCTTTCCTCATTACTTGACTCTTCCACCTGGAACAAAAGTTTGGTTGGGATTCTTCGTTTTTCCTCAGAATTTCCCCAAGTCACTTCTTTTTAGGGAAACACATAACTTCGGCACATTTTATCGTTGTGGTACTTTATTTTAAACAGTGAAATATTATGCTTGTGTTCATGGAAATCCGATATATATTTGCATTATTAATGTGCTTCTCTGGCAATAAGGTGTGTGTGTGTGTGTGTGTGTGTGTGTGTGTGTGTGTGTGTGTGTGTGTGTGTGTGTGTGTGTGTGTGTGCTCGAGAAAAGGTGTTTATGAAGCTGTTACTTTGATTTGTTGGTGAGCCTGACGAAGATGACTGGGCAGAGGCAGCGGGGGTGACGCGCGTTTGAATTTATAGGCATAATATTTTTTTCTGAGGGATCTGTGCGTCTTAAATAACGTTTAGTAATTACTTGATGTTTAACGTTTCCGCTTTACGTGTTAGTAATAAAGCATCTCCTTTTATTCTTCTTTGTGCATTTCCAAGATTAGTTTTTTGCACTGGATTCAACCTTTTGATATGTTACCTACGACAAAAAATCGTTGTAAAAACTGAGACTATTATCTGGTGCGTAAAATGAAGGCTCCTACATCACTTCTCTAGAAATTAGCTTCCGTTTTATACTTTATTTTTTTCCTTTCTTTTTAGGAGAAGGAATGGAGTAAAGACGCGATATTAATAAGCCTTTTTTTTATATTCAACTTCATATTAAAATGTCTTTGTGAAAGAATTGTTACTCCGACACCCAGCATAACTAGGAATCCAGTGTGATGACAAGTCTTCGTAGTGTCTACCATAAGAAAGAGAAACAAAAATTTTTATTCTTCGAGTACTTGTTGAGGTGACGGTGTTGCGTTTTGTTCGTGTCCCCGCAGGCGGAGTCTGAGATGTAGGTATCTGATAATAATCATGAAATATCTTCTGAATGCACTTCAAGTAACAAACGACATGGAACTAAAGTCAATATAGCTAATGTTCGGTTTCTTGTTGTCTTCTACTTTATTTATGTGTATGTGTATTTTCTCCCTATGTCTTCTCTTTTGTCATCAGCAAAGAAATCCGATTGCGATTGTCATTACATACCCTCTATCATGGAGAGAGAGAGAGAGAGAGAGAGAGAGAGAGAGAGAGAGAGAGAGAGAGAGAGAGAGAGAGAGAGAGAGAGAATGTGTATGTGTGTGTGTGTGTGTGTGTGTGTGTGTGTGTGTGTGTGTGTGTGTGTGTGTGTGTGTGTGTGTGTGTGTGTGTGATTTACCTCACCTCGGTCGTCTGCTGGTCACCCAGCCAGTCTTCCCCATTACGGAGCGAGCTCAGAGCTCATAGACCGATCTTCGGGTAGGACTGAGACCACATAACACACTCCATACACTGGGAAAGCGAGGCCACAACCCCTCTAGTTACATCCCGTACTTATTTACTGCTAGGTAAGAGACTTGCCCATTTGCCTCGTCGCTTACCGGGATTCGAACCCGGCCCTCTCGATTGTAAGTCGAGCGTGCTAACCACTACTCTACGCGGTGTGTGTGTGTGTGTGTGTGTGTGTGTGTGTGTGTGTGTGTGTGTGTGTGTGTGTGTGTGTGTGTGTGTGTGTGTGTGTGTGTGTGTGTGTGTGTGTGTGTGTGTGTGTGTTCTTTTCCCGTGTTTTTAAGAAAGGGATTTACACCACAACGAGTAAAATGGATTTAGAAATCAAAGTATAAAATCATCAAACACTGAAAGCAAAAAAGAGTAGATGTGATAAATTTTGAATAGGTGTCGATTTCGTAACTAAAACAAGTGATTCGGGAAACTAATTCAGTGTTATGAAGATCAAAAGTTGAGAATAATGGTATAAACTGTGTGGAAACAATTGTAGATGCAAAGATATCCGATTGACATTCTTATGTTGACACTAATCATCTCTCACAGCAAAACCACAAATGTGTACAATGTTTCACCAGGAGTCCTTCTCCTGTCTAGCCTTTCTCAACACAACACATGGAGCAGGAGACATCTCAACCCATCTACACACACACACACACACACACACACACACACACACACACACACACACACACACACACACACACACACACATACGTACACAGATATGTATAAAAAAATAAATTTTATTGACGAGAAACATTATTATCTTTATTTTCTTTATATGGAATAAAAGTTCACTATGACACAGACACACACACACACACACACACACACACACACACACACACACACACACACACACACACACACACATCAGGTTCACCTCTCGCCACCCTACCAGCCTACAGCCCACACTACCACCACCACCACCACCGCCAGCCTCATGTTCACACAACACAGTTCCCAACAGCGCCACACTCGCCGACACACGGTTTTCTCCTCCCCCTCCCTTATACTGCATACTTTCCCAGGTCCAAGTATTTATTCGCCAGGCACACAGACGACAACCAGGACACTGCCACGTACAAGATTGCAGATGAGGGAAAAGAAATCAATAGATAGAACACAGAACATGGCGGAAAAAAAGAGAATGCTCTAAATGTTGACCTCTCATTTTCTCTTGTTCCGCTGCCAGCTCAAATTATATGTAACACGGCTTGATTGTGAAATATTCCACATGCATTAGGTCCTTGCAAGTTGTTATTGGTGTGTATATATCATCACAATTTGTTAACGTCTGTGGTGGACATTGTTCTTGAGAATGCAAGTAAGAGAAACACATGTATGATTTATTTTAAGCAAAGGATTCAGACAGACAGGGATAACATAGTCCATGCCACCATTTGTTTAAAAGTGTTACGTTCATTGTTTTCCATCCTACTCTGCAATATCTAAATGGTGCCTCAAGGTGGAGCTATTTAGACATTATTGGAATTATTATTTTTTCAGGGGTCGCCACAGCCGGTCATCCTTCTATAATATGTTCTATCTCCTGCGCCTTACTCTGTCACATCCACCACTTGCCTGCCTTTCACTGCATTCATAAATCTCCTCTTTGGTTGTCCTCTCTTCCTCCTGCCGGGTAGGTCTATTTCCAGCATCCTACTTCCCACACATCCATCCACCCTTCTGATATACCTGAATCAACCTCATTGCAAGTATGATGAAATGTAACTAGTATTTTTCTCAGTTAGTATTTCTGATTTGAATGTTTCGTGTCTACATTTCTTTCTGACTTAATTATCAGACTTGTGGTGTCCATCATTATGAAACTTACTGGTTCTCTCTCTCTCTCTCTCTCTCTCTCTCTCTCTCTCTCTCTCTCTCTCTCTCTCTCTCTCTCTCTCTCTCTCTCTCTCTCTCTCTCTCTCTCTCTCTCTCCCCATTTTTTTTCCATCATCAATTCGGACAAACATTTCTTTGGTTCTTCCTCCTCCCGGTGACCTGACCTTTTAATGTACCAACTCGTCTGGAGAATAGTAAGGGTTCGATGTCGAGGTCTATCTTTCAAACAATATTTTTGATCTGTTTTCATATTTTCCCTCTTGTTATATGCAGCTTGAGCTAGCGTCCGCTGTATATGAAAAGTGAAAATCTTCTGAGTTATGTAGGATCCTTGTTGCAATCGATGAAGGTGGAAAAGTTCACAGTTCAAATGGAGACCCTGCAGAGTTTTTTTTTTTTTTACGGGTGGCAGTGAGGTCAGACTGTCGTTGTTTCAGGGGCGATCTGCTGCACCAGTTTGGGAAATGTACCGCATGGTGTAATAGTGTTTATACTTTCAATTCATTTGTTGTTTTCATTTATTCATTTTTGACATAGAATTCTAGAGCATTAGTATGATTTCTGTTCCCTTTATTCCAGAACATCAACTCAACCCACTCGCCAATTAATAGTGTTAGTCTTCCTTGATACGTCACCTAATAAGCAGATGATGATAAGGTTCATAATATTTAGTTAGTTCATGAGGTTAGTGTGAGATGTGAGCCACAGTGATCACCACTTCATCCCCATAAAGCATAAGTGCCGCATAATAATAACTCATCATTACTATCAGCATTATCATCAACATCACCACCATCATCATCATCAGCATCATCATCGTCATCATCGTTTTGATTATATTTATTATTCTACGGCAAGCCAAACAGCTCCCTTATTATTTTGTTTTCCATTCACCTCTCTGTCTTCTGCAAGTCTATTTCAAGTAAACCGATAATTACTCACTGAGATATAAAATAGACTCATGGGAAATTAAATACATACTGCCTAACCAACACTGGGAGTGGTTATGCTTTCACACCATGTAGAATCTAATGATGGTAAGGGATGTGACAGTGCACTGCTTTTGACCAAAAATGTGTTGCTTTTTTTAATTTTAGTCTCTGAAAAGTGTCGTGTCTCTCATCGAAAATAATTACTATATACTGAGTCTGCGAAATTGTGTTTTCTTTTGTGTCGCTGAATATAACATTAGAGTGAATGTCAAGACACACACTCATTACTTAACTTCACCTCAGATTATCATAGTCACAAACATATCAGTAAGTGTAGTCGATTTACATGATTGAATTTTTCAATACTTACTAAGCACTGGTGGTAAGTCCAAAGACGATGGTACCAGTCATAATGATTTGCGTTTCGTTATGTGGAACAAAACTAAGTACTTTACGTCCAGATCACGAGCATGTTCCTCCCCTGATTTTGATATTTTACAATTCTTTCTTTCTTTGGCTATTTATTTATATTTCATATTTTTTATGTAGCAAGAATTCGGTCATTATATGGCACCGCATGTTGATGTAGATCTTTATTTATTCACTTCCTGATTTATTATATGACTTCTATATATTGGTATATTTTTGTAAGAGCCCAGCCAACCACGAACAAAAAGAAAAGAAAAAGTCTTACTGAAGATACTAGTAAAAAAAAAAAAAAAAAAAAAAATCGAAGTCACCAGGAATATTTCTTGAAACTTGGAGGAGTCATAGGCACTAGGGAATATACAATCAGGCAGAGAGTTCCTGAATTTATGAAAAAAAAAAGGAAGACTAGAAAGTTAAGAAACAAAATTGCATGGTGAGAAATTAATGGTAATTGAAAATATATAAGAATTAACGCCTTTCATTCACTGGCGATTTCACGTGAGTCCTACCAACGCCTTGTGTGTCTCACTTGGTATGTATGTTTATATAAAAACTGAAATAATATGCGAAAAAAAAAAAAATTCAGTCGCCATTTGCCGATGGAAAGCGCGCGCGCGCGCACACACACACACACACACACACACACACACACACACACACACACACACACACACACACACACACACACACACACACACACACACACACTTGTATTAGAAAAAAAGAAACAGGCAATCAAGTTGTTGGCAATACAATTAATAATACAGATACAGATCATGGCAATAACAAAAACTTTCTTGATTGTAAAGTTTTTCGTACAGTAATGAAATGTAAGACACTGCACCGTAGCGTGTGCACGAGGTAACTGCAATAATCAAGACTCAAGACGATGTACTTGTCATTAAGTTAACAATGACAAACAAGAAAGGTCTGCATTCTTTAAGATTTATTCCGTTTCTGTCTCACATTTTAAGTTCTTCCGGCAAGGTACTGACTTTTCGCATCACGCAAGTGCGATATAAAAGTGTTGTATCCAGTGTAAAAAAAATGTTAACAATGATGATAATAATGATAATAATAATAATAATAATAATAATAATAATAATAATGATTATTATTATTATCATTATTATTATAATAATGGTTGTAATGAAATTAGCTAGCTGCTTTATAAAGAACAGCCAGTTTTGCCTCCTAATTTTTTTTGTGACTTACTAAATTTAAAAAAGCTTGTTCAGAGATGTCAGAGTTCAGATTTAATGTTTGTTAGCTAAGTCATCGCAGTAGGAAAAATGAATAGACGTAGTAGGAATATCAGAAAGAAAAATGTTTTAGCTTTTCCAACCTTTACGTTCTTTTTTTTTTTTTCATTTGAAGATCAGTCACAAAATGGCGGTGTGCTATATTCTGGTCCCTATAAGGATGTGTTAGTACATGAATAGGGATAATGATAATTTGTGATGCCTCACTATCAGCTTGCGTGCACCACAATTTCTTCCCCTGCATGAGCTGTGGAGCTGTGTAGCCTGCATGGCGAGGCTTGCTGACAGCTGTTCTGGTCCGTTATATTCTGAGTTGTCGTGATGGTGTGCACCGGTGACTGCATACATGTGTGTTTGCCATCAAGAGATGTATGTGGAAAAGATCCTACACACACTTACATACACACACACACACAAAAAAGAATAAATAAAATAAAATAAAAACGAAAAACGAAAAAAAATCTGTAATAAGCTGGTAGTGCTAAATAAAGTAAGTCATTACGAGACTCTAGTTATTATATTTTTGAGCGTAATGCGTCCCAGGTACAGTACTGTCCACGCGGCCATGACTTGTTTCACCTGTTCACAGATTCCTGTTCTCATCCATCCGCCATACGTGTATATTTGCACAGAATATCGCGAATTTTTCGGAGCCGCTGAAAAAGTGTATGGATCGATACAGGCTCGCCGCCCACAGGAACACGCTGGTAATGGTGGAGGAGGCCTGGCTGGGTCTGGCCTGACGCACCCCAGGAGGGAAGGTCACAATGCATCACGGGTTCTGCTTCATCACACCCACCAGGTCACGGGATGCAGAGCCAAGCCCGTAAAACAAACATGCCCAGCTCGCTGACCTGCGTTGGGATCAATCGTATGAAAACGAATATCCTCGTAAAAGCAAAATCCTTCCTGGCAAGTCCTGGACGAGGCCGAGTGCCGCCTGGAGCCTCATGATGGCCCAGAACATGTGTCCTCTGTAGCGACACTCTATAGCAATACTTTATGGCGACTCTGTAGACCCCACGACGAACACGGCCAGACCGGAAATATAAAAATGGTGGCCGCTTTTAGCCGTTAGGCTCAAGAACAAATAGTCCCTCGATATCTGTCTCTCTTTCCACCCGTCGATATCTATATCAATCTATCCATACATATTTATTTCTTTTTATTTATTCATATTTTACATGTTTTGTTATTCATTTTCACCTTACATCCTTTATACTGTGGACTCTTGCTCTTCATCGCATTCCCTCTCCCCACCCTAGGAAATGTGTTGTGTCCTTATTACATTTTTAAAGTAAACACTCACTATATTTTCTTGTGATGTGTCTTTGCCATTTGGTGAGCTGGTGCCTGAGTGTGGTGATGAGCAGCCATCAGCAAGGGGGGGGCGGGTGTGAATGCCGAGGTAGAGTGAGTGATAATAGTCAGGCAAAGCAATTCCACAACAGTTTTCATATAATTTAATAACCTTATCTCTCTCTTTCTCTCTCTCTCTCTCTCTCTCTCTCTCTCTCTCTCTCTCTCTCTCTCTCTCTCTCTCTCTCTCCGTCTATTACTCGTGTGACTAAAGGTTCTTCGAAATCTCTCTCACACACACACACACACACACACACACACACACACACACACACACACACACACACACACACACACACACACACACACACACACACACACACACACACACACACACACACACACACACACACACACACACACACACACACACACACACACACGAACTTCCACCCCTCTCACACATCTTTCTCCACTATAAGCCAGACTCGCCTCTCTTTCTCCCTCCCTCCTGACCCGTTCCACTCCATCCCTCCACCTCAATCTCAATCTGTGCTCCCCTTTACGACCCCCCTTCCTCTCACCGGCCCCTTCCTTGCCTTCTTGACCGGTTAGCAGCAGCCATTACCAAACCACCACGGCACAAAAGATCCTTCCCAGTCCTCCTGCTCATCTCTGTCTGCTGTTTGACCCTCCCGTCTATCCAGTTTTGAGTGTGGAGAGTATCCGCGTCCCCATGCACTGTCTGGGTTGCCATTCTGTCTCGACTCACTTGTTATCGGATCTGAACATAATGCAACGTTGTGGTCTCCCTTTTTATCTTCTTTCTTTAGTGTCAGTGGATGTTGATTCATTCGCCTTTGGTTTATTTTCTCGTTCTTGATGGTGGTCTTTTTCTGCCTCTTTGGTAGTAACGGTTTTCCCTACATTGCTCCTTGTGCTTTTATATTGTTACTTCCCTGGATTATTTTGTGATTTCAATTTAGGTACGTATAAGATCAGATTAGTTACTCCTCGGGCTTGTTCCTTTTGTTTCTTTTTGTTTTCTTTTTGGCCGTCGAAACAACACTGGTAAAACATTTAGATATATTTTCTGTAAAGGCCTGATTCATAAAGGTATCATAACACACAGCTATACTAGTGATATATGCTTATGTGACAGGTGTAGCAAATATTGTGTTGACATTTTTTTCTTATATAAAGAAATTAACATTCCACATTCTCATACAAAATGTAATCATATTTTCACTTCTTGATACACACACTTATGAAATACAAAATTATGTTTGTCTCCTTATCATGTTAATAAATTACGTAATTTGCTTGAATTACTTTCACTGAATGTAGTTTTTCTCAGTGTTAAGTATTCTGATGATCTGGCGACTATAGGCATACAAAACGTGACATCAGATATATTCAAAAGAGATAAAAAATCTTAAGACGGAACGAAACACTAAAGGCGATGGAAGAATGTAGCTGGTTACTCGACTTCTCAACGGGACTGATTGCACTCTCTCTCTCTCTCTCTCACACACACACACACACACACACACACACACACACACACACACACACACACACACACACACACACACACACACACACACACACACACACACAGCCCGGTAGTTCAGTGGTTAGAGCGCTGGCTTCACAAGCCAGAGGACCGGAGTTCGATTCCCCGGCCGGGTGGAGATATTTGGGTGTGTCTCCTTTCACGTGTAGTCCCTGTTCACCTAGCAGTGAGTAGGTACGGGATGTAAATCGAGGAGTTGTGACCTTGTCCCGGTGTGTGGTGTGTGCCTGGTCTTAGGCCTATCCGAAGATCGGAAACAATGAGCTCTGAGCTCGTTCCGTAGGGTAACGTCTGGCTGTCTCGTCAGACTGCAGCAGATCAAACAGTGAATTACACACACACACACACACACACACACACACACACACACACACACACACACACACACACACACACACACACACACACACACAAACACACTCGCTCACTCACACACACAAGTATGTGTATGTGTATAATTTAAATCTTTCTTAAAAATTGGTATTTTCACCAGAAGTTGTTAAGTGGAAAAGAAACCTTTGATATTCTTTACTTTGATTCTCTGCGCTTTGTTAGAAACCGTTGACAATCTTCAAAATTTCGTTAAGTGTATTTTCTATGAAAATGTAGTACAGGATATTTTGTATGAATTTATTAAGAAAATCCCTTTTTGTATTTTATCTTGTATAGTTAGACAACCTTATAGCATCGGTATTCATTATTCTTGGTATAAAAAAATGTCCTACCTTGGTATCATTCCTTGTTCTTAGTTATTTGTGATCGTTACCTTTCATTCAACATAAGTCAGAAAAAAAGGTCATATGTCGCCACAGTGAACTGAAGCACCTACTGCAAAGCAGAAAAAACAAGGAATATGATTTGCCGTAATCAAGTGTTTTCCAGTGTTGTCTTGGAATATACACGAATTAAAGCTATATCATTAGTAATAAGAAAAATCATGATTATACAACCAATTGATCTTTTCAGTTGTATTTAAACAAATAGATTTTCCCACAAAGAAAAAAATGGGATGTCCTGAAGGAGATCCTGGCAAAAAGTCTTCACTATCAACAAATGTTTATTAGTCGCGAGTAGAGAAAGAGGGCGGATGTGAGTGTGTATGTTAGAATATGGTTGAAGGACATTTATGAGAGAGAGAGAGAGAGAGAGAGAGAGAGAGAGAGAGAGAGAGAGAGAGAGAGAGAGAGAGAGAGAG
>NC_059292.1:32194042-32199042 GCF_017591435.1 Portunus trituberculatus | reverse complement strand
CTGTTACCAGCAAATATGGATTGGTTAAGGTGATAGAAATATAACGACGTTAGTATTTGTTTGCTGTCTGTGTAACCAAAAAGTATTTAGACTGCAACCTTTTAATTATTTTATGGTATGGTATTGTTCAAGTATTCGTCTTCATTCGTAATGGAAATATCTTCATCCCTATACCCAATGAAGTGATACTAGTCATGGTGTGAGGAAAAGAAACGACAAATTACGGTAGTAAAGAAAAGCTAAGACTCAATCAACCGCGTGGAGAGCGTTTTGCAGTTTCTGTGATTGCATTGAAATGTAGAACTAAGTTACATTTATTGCTTTATTGACGAGGTGTAAATGAATTGAATGCTTTATGTTTTATAAAGTGTTTTTTCCTGTTATGAATAAGTGCAAACAAAAAAAAAATATTGTAAGAAATACTTCCATTTTTGCCTTATTTTGTCAGTTATATTCAAGCTCCATTTCGAATTCTCTTTGGCCTGTGGTAGTCTGAGGTTCATCCATTTATTTTCTTTACTTATAAGCTGGAACTCTCAGATGGATCAAGATATCAGAAAATATAACATGGGTTGAGATCGGATAAACGTGCAAATATTGCCGCACGAGAATAAATTCTTTGGAAACACTTTCTTTATAAGTGAAGGCCATCATGTAAAAAAATCCATTATCAGAATATGTGAGAAGTACCATTCTAAGTACATTTTGTTACATATTATATATATTTTTTGTCAATAATAGTCATATATTACTTTAAAATCTTGAAAATCCAGGAGCCTTTCTGTTATAAACTACTGTTTAAGGCAATAAGTAAAGTTTTTTTTTTTTTTTTTTGTGATTTCACTCGTTCCAAATTTGCAGGTAGTAACTATCAGATATATTTTACTTGGCATCGAATTAATAACTTTTGAGTATAGAATATTGTTTGGAGGTAAATTTCAATTTTCCGATTTGGGTCAGTTATGCCAATGTGGCCAATTTGGTGTCATGTCCACGTATATTGTGATGTATGGCTACAATTGTGAAAAAGCCTTGAAAGTTATTTTTTTTCAGAAAATGCGTGGAAATAAGAAGCACATACGTTTCTATCCAGAAATACTCACTTTCTTTCTATGAAATCAGTTAGTTTTTTGAGCGCTCCATCATAAACTTACAGCATATACCACTTGTTGATCTATTGAGTCATGTAGGACGCTGAGCTGTATACGTAGATGCAAATTTTGTAATAAAACCTTTGAAATGATAGCTTTTTGTTAGGATATCCTTCAATTTAATTTGAATTCGTTTATGATGCAGTTACACACAGTATTTTTTTTATATTTTCTAATTTCAGTCGAATATTCTAAATAAGGAAAGCGTTCCTGCTTTTATATCATCCATCCTCCATTTCAGTATTTGTGTGGCTTGGTGTTTGACCTCCTCAACTTCCATGGTGTTAGTTAATAAATTTGCATATACCTTTTGGAGACTGAATAAGTTCGAGAGGATTCTTTTAAACCAGAATGCAAAGAATATTTTTGTTGCTCATTCACTTGTATTGTACCTTTACTGACTTCACTGCGATTATTTTTTATCAAGTGAATGGCTCAAGATGGTGTTATGATTTACCGCATTCATAGTCGAAGTAGTAGTTATCTTAGCGGATGTTATTCAGTGCATAAGTGCATAAGTAAATGACATTAATGATAAATTAAGAGGAAAGGAAATCCTTTTTATAAACCCACAATCATTTATATTAAGTAAGTTATTGGAATACAAAGCAGCAAAAGATTGCAAACATGGTACTGATATATTTTACATTCTTCAGGGAACATTTGAAAATATACCGTTAGACATTGAGACACAGTAAGTGGATGGTGTGGGTATTTATGTAAATGTGGGGTTATTGATGCACATCAGTGGTGGTCAGTATTTTGGGCGACAGAGGCACATTATATGGTCATTATGTAATAAGGGCTTCATATTACCTTTAATGTGCCTCTCTACTAGATAACCTGACGCATCAGACGTGCAATAACATACTTATCATTATAACACGTAACTGTAACATCAAAGTCACATATAGTTTGTGACATGCAATAAAGACGAATTATATTGTTATTCAGATTATTAGATATTATCAAGGTTAAATATGAAAAAAATAGTATTGTCTTAATATTAGAATGAAGAGAAGAAGGGTATTTTTCTTTACTTGCAAAGAGTCGCATTAAAAATCCTTGAAAGTCGCCACCAAGCACTGAAGTGAGCATCTCTGATGTACTTCCATAAACATTATTTTGTGATGCAGAGCCAGATAAATTTCTATTTAAATGAAGGTCTTCCGCAGTAACCTCAGAGAAGTAGTACACATAAATTATTGTTCACAATTCAAGGACACGCTATATTTCTCTTTTTTCCTACACGCAGTCTCTCTCTCTCTCTCTCTCTCTCTCTCTCTCTCTTTCTCTCTGGTACTTAAGACAGTACGGAAATTTAGAAGAGCAGCAGAAGCAGTAGGGTGGTAGACGAACGGTAGAAGACAGAACTGAATGCAACACTGGCAGAGCATGAGGGATTGAAAACGATCAGCGATAGAAGGGGAGCTGATGCAGCGACAAGCGTTTGATTACCCTCTGTATGATAAATATTTATGGATGGAACTTCCCAATATACAGCCATTGCGCAAACGATAAGAAAAAAAAATCTCTTAACTATAGGAAGAGGGGAAAAGACTTCAAAATCCTAGAAAATGATGATAATTATTGTTCATGAATGAAAAATACAGTCGATGTTTTTAGCAAAGGACAAACTAGGTATGTTATTTGAAGAGGAAGAGAACAGATGAGTGTCATCGAAGTAAAGAAGAATATTGATGTAAATACTAAAGGTTATGATAAGCAGGTAGGTATGTACTGTATATGAGGAAATTGAGTCATTGAGACGTTAAAAACTGTAATTTGTTCGCATTCCAATTCATGAATTATAAAAAAAAAAGAGATCACATATAAGAAAGAAGAAAAACAGGATGAATGTTTGCAATGTCTCTTTTTTAGAGTTATCGCGCGCGCGTGTGTATGTCTGTGTGTGTGTGTGTGTGTGTGTGTGTGTGTGTGTGTGTGTGTGTGTGTGTGACAAAGAGAGAGAGAGAGAGAGAGAGAGAGAGAGAGAGAGAGAGAGAGAGAGATTTGTTGATTCTATAATTAGTTTTGTCTGTGAATGTTGCTGTTTTGTTTATTCATTCATGTAATAATTTGTCTACTATTTTTTTGGAATTTTTTGAGTGTTTGTTGACTCACTTGTCATGACATATAATTGCTTATAATGTCCACGCATAGTACTGCTGCTTTAAGATGTGCTTGGCGAGAATGTTGTTACGACCGTCAGATATCAATGTAATGTAATATGTTTTAGGTTAAGATGTAATGGCGTCCTGCTAGCAGTGTCCCTTGTTTTGTATTATCGTAATGCTCCCAAGACTACTTATCATATATATATATATATATATATATATATATATATATATATATATATATATATATATATATATATATATATATATATATATATATATATATATATATATATATATATATATATATATATATATATATATATATATATATATATATTTATTTATTTATTTATTTATTTATTTATTTATTTATTATGAACCCATTTATTATTTCGTGATAATTTTTTAATTTCTCCTATGCCCTTGAGTTAACCTTTGCGTTAAACTTTTGCAACGAAGCTTAGTCACTCTTCATTTATTGATTTCAGTATTGTGTACTGTTATACGAGCGAATTAATCCACTAAGTGACAGGTGCCCCAGTCATTGTGGGAACCATGTCGGGCTTAACTCTGGGGTCTTAATAATGTGTTGAGGTGCGGATCACAACACACGCTGGCTCTGGACACCGGAGTCAGAAAAGCCTGGCGGCGCTACCTTAATGGTGTTCCTTGGCTAAACTGTCTCGTGAAAGATGTGTAGTTGTTCCTCGAAGGAATATTTATTGACTCAACGTAGTCAGCATTGTGACTCTTATCGCGTAGAGATGAATTATAACTAAATTGTAGGTACACTTTTAGCTATAAATATATTATACAAATATTTCGAATTAAGTAAAAGTGCAACTCTTTCCTAATAATTCACATGCTTCAGTCCAGTTATAAGGATGGCAAGTCAGGCAGGATCTAATTACAGAATATTTAAGAATAAGAAAATCGTGGATAGACCATGAAGATTATCAAAGAGCGAAGATATTCAACCTCTTTCTATCTTGGTACAGAAAAAGAATTGTTTAGAGATATTAAGCTTAGAATAACTATCCTTCACGGATAAAGCTGTTAAAGATGTAATTTTTTTTTAGATATTTTCTGGGAAACTAATTCATAGAAAAAGTTCGATATTGTAGATTATAATTGGAAAAGTACTTTTAGAACATCACATCAGTGGCAAAATTGCATCTTGATGGAGTCGCAGTGTTTCACATCCTGGCGCCTTGGGTCTGGGCGATGACTGGCTACGTGAGAGAATGGTTGCTTGTACACCTAAAAACTTTTGGGACCTGATAGTAATTCTGATAACTGTTGTCATTCACTAAGCCCGTAGGTGCTCACTGTAGTGATCGTCTGGTCCAAGAAAAAAATGAGAAGCAGGAACAATTTATAATCGGTATTCAGCATTTTCGTCTTCAGTATGAAAGAAAATTAGAGAAAGTTCACAAGGAAAATAAGAGGAATATTAAACGTAGTTGTAAATAAGAAGCCTTTCTAAAATCTAGAATAAATAGTATTTAGTTTAGCTGGATAGGGTTAATCAGTGTTGAATAATAGTATTCATGTAATTACCTGCAACAAGCAGGAAAGAATATACCATTGATCAATAATGAAGTATTGAAAGACAGAATCTTCATAGTATTGAGAGATAGCACTCACACACACACACACACACACACACACACACACACACACACACACACACACACACACACACACACACACACACACACACACACAC
>NC_059292.1:32176542-32179042 GCF_017591435.1 Portunus trituberculatus | reverse complement strand
TTGAAATACACTGAGTTATGTGGTTCTCAATTTTTTTGTGGAAGAAAACGATATATATATATATATATATATATATATATATATATATATATATATATATATATATATATATATATATATATATATCATCTTTCTTCAAACAAACACAAACTTGTGGAAGATGGAAAGTCTTTCTTTTGTGAATAATAGTTCCACACACAAATTCTGACTGAAGCTTATCTTAGATAATTCAACATTGGTTATTCTTTTGGTGTGAAGTATCATAGTATTTTCTTCATTGACTGAGTTTTTAAAGCAATTTCGTAATTAGATAATCCTTTCAGATGGCTTTATCCTTGAATTCCCTCTTTATATATCATGTTATGACTTACATCTTTTAACATATATTAAATACATGCGGTTTACAATCAGTATTAGGTCATTACTATCGTTTCCTCTTTTTTTGATGTATTTTTTTTGAAGAGTATAATGGAAGTTCAATCTGTGTATGTTTATTTCAGTGCCTTGATAAATCATTCAAACAGGTACGTTCGTTTTTTATACATGTATTATTCTTTAGAATAAGCTTGAAGGCTATCTTCTGGTGCCCCTCAGGCACTAAAAGTACAGGGACAAAAGGATGATCAGCTGCCTTCGGCTGCATTCTTAAATGAGGAAATCGTATTCTTTGCATTAAAGGCAATTGTCTCTAGTAAAGAAAGCAAAATAACCTTTTATAGCTCAGCACTTCACAACACACACACACACACACACACACACACACACACACACACACACACACACACACACACACACACACACACACACACACACACACACAGAATATTAACCACTGGATAAAGAGATAGATATAAGAAAAATTAAGATTATAAGATAATGAATGAAGGCGAAAAAAATCAAATGTATCAATTTTAACTATACTAAAACCGTGTTTAATATGTTGGGTAATTTACTAAGATGGCGACGACAGTGTAACAGAAAAGGAAAAAAAAAAACAAATATAAATTTAACTGCCGGAAAAGGTGAGGCATTCCCTGTCTGAAGGTTTTTCCATCCATCATCATCACCCATTAATGTCTCTAACTCTCTTTTTAAAGAAAGTAAATAAGATAGTCTAAATATACTTCCTGTACAATTCATACTCATTTCTTTCATAGTTTCCTTTCAGTTTAACGCTATAAGGCTTGATTCGATTATCAATCCTTAGAATTTTGTTTGTGTTACCCTTGTTACATCTCCAATAACATTAAACAAATTTTTCATCGTCTTGTACTAATCATGATGTGATGACGACGAAAAAACATTATGCATTAATAGATATGGTAGGTAGATATGTTTAATTTTCTTTGTCTAGATACCACGAGTGGGTCTGATGGATTCTTGCACCTACACCTGTTTTTATGCTTTTAAGAACTGTTATACGGCGGGGGACTCTTTACCAGATCAGATAAAGTGAATGATATCTAAAGAACACTCCACGAAATCGAAGTACAATGCGTCTGATATATCATCGTGTTTTTTTTTCTTTTCTTGCTTATGTTATTTGCTCTGCTTGCGGAATGGTTGGGGAGTAACCCGTATCCAGCTCTCTGAAGTCACAGCTTAATGCGATAGAACCTGTAAGTATTTTCCCATCGTTACAAGTGGCAAAGGAGGGGAAGCATAAGAGGAGCGCAGACCACAGTCTATCTTAAGGTGGCTCTGGATGTTGTGACGTTACGGGGCGCCTCCTCCAGTGAGTTGTGAAGATTTTGTTGTTTTTTATATTAATACAGAACTGTTTATCATTACTTGAAAATATGGTCGAAGAGGAACACTCCAGAAATACATTTTTAGAACCTCTTCTTTTGAGTTGTGAGGGATTTATTACGTTTAATTTTTATGGGACAAAGGACACAAGCAAAGGGGTATATAGCAAACTTATTCTAAAATCCTACTTCAGAAATTATCAGAAAATTTGCCTATGAGTTGTGGAGGATTTCTTGCACAGTGTAAAGGAAGAAAAACATGCTGAAAAGTGTTCAACGAGGTCTTATTGAATCCGAGGCCGTTTAGTTGTAAAATGTCTATTTTTATAAATAATTTTATGTATAATTTCTAATAGTAGCAGGTAAAAGAGTATACAAAAATTATACAAAAAAAATTCACTCTAAGTACTGTTTTTATGAGTAATGGACTGCTTCTATTCTTAAAATGGTAAAATAGTAAAATTTTATCATATATATATATATATATATATATATATATATATATATATATATATATATATATATATATATATATATATATATATATATATATATATATATATATATATATATATATATATATATATATATATATATATATATATATATATATATATATATATATATATATATATATATATATATATATATATATATATATATATATATATATATATATATATATATATATATATATATATAAGGAAACAAGTGAAGGAGAATATGAAAAAAATTGACTGAAATGTAAATCT
>NC_059292.1:32166542-32171542 GCF_017591435.1 Portunus trituberculatus | reverse complement strand
TAAATGATGTCACTGTCATCGTCATTTCTATGTTATTTATCAAACCCTCATTAAGCCGTGTTTTATCCTAAGTCAATTAATGTGAAAAGTTTATCATTTTGGTGTAATGATATCTAAGAAAATATATGACAAATTCCCGTGAACATTCATGGTTATTAATCAAAAGGGAATTAGTGCATTAACGAATTAACTATTTCATATTGAACTTCTTAATAAAAGAAAAAAAAAATGGGATGTGATAAACAGAGGTATTTATCTGACACTTTTCTTTCTTAAACATTTTGTAGGATGACATCACTTTTTTTTATCCCTAGCACATCTTGCTATCATGTCTTCAGTGTCGAGGTGCAAGAGTAACACATCATCTCTTAAATTTGTGTATCTAAATCATGGCATTTTTGCTTCCTCTCCTCATAACATTTAGTTTTGTATTGAAAAAAAAAAATACTGATTAACACAGCATAACTTTTCATGTCGCCGTCATATATTTTGTAATGTTCGATGATGTGTTTTTGTGATTATGAATTATTATATGAATTTCACACACACACACACACACACACACACACACACACACACACACACACACACACACACACACACACACACACACACACACACACACACACACACACACACACACACACACACACACACACACACACACACACACACAATCTTCGTTTGTTACCTTGTCCTGAAACTGCATACTCTTCAAAGTATAAGGCGTTGCATAGGTGTCTGTGTGTTGATTGGTACCAGTAATCACCAGATAGACAGTGTACCTTATAGTCCATCAACATTGTTAATACTTGCGTAAGATTTGTCCCCGCCAGCGTCAAAGATCGTTGTCCTTTATTTTGAGTGTCCATTAAATCAACTAAATGATAGATAATAAAACGATACGCTAATAGATATATCATAATGAATAAAAGGACATATTTGAGCAAGTTACCTACATATCACCATGATACCCAGGTTCTAGGTGGTTACACTCAAGATGAGCTTGGGTGGTGATATGGGCCCTAATATGGGTACCACTATAAATAAAATTGCCTGCGCCATTAATGGGCGGAAGCTGAACAGCGCTTCCCATACACTCTTCAAGTGTGCCTACAGGCGCTATAGGCCTTACCGTAAAAAAAAAAAAAAAGTATATGAATAAAACTTTGAAATCATAGTTTTTACTAATTGTCCCACAAACCTCTCTATTTCGGTAGGCTATATATAATTTGTATTAATTTTTGTGCACTTACCATCTTCTCTTGCATCTTAGTGGGAGTAGTTTAAGTCGATATTATTGTGTCTAGAAAAAAAATGTTTCATTATCGTGAATACAAGGTAAAGGGACGTTTTCCTTGCCTCTGATGGCGCCTTGGTGGCTGACAGAATTTTGATTTTTTTTTTTCTTATCTCCGTTCAAAGCCGTACATTTGATATTCTCCTCCTCCACCTTCTCTTTCTTCTTTTTTTCCTACTTTTGTGTTTTCTATTATTTCTTCTTCTTGTTCGTCTTCTTCTTCTTTTTCTTCTTCTTCTTCTATCTTCTTCTTCTTCTTCTTCTTCTTCTTCTTCTTCTTCTTCTTCTTCTTCTTCTTCTTCTTCTTCTTCTTCTTCTTCTTCTTCTTCTTCTTCTTCTTCTTCTTCTTCTTCTTCTTCTTTTCCTCTTTTCTATTGTTCTTGTTCTTGTTCTTCGTCATCGTCTTCTTCTTCTTCTTCTTCTTCTTCTTCTTCTTCTTCTTTTTCTTCATCTTCTTCTGTGAACTGAATTGCATGTTTTGTCAGGTTTATATTTATAAAGGTAAATATTTGATATAACAGAAAATAAAAAATAATGAACATTTAACGTCTATTAGCACTTGATAATGATTACAAAGAAATTAGAGTTATGTGTCATGCTGTGGTATTTTTTCTTTATCACTCAGAGTAACCACTGAAATTAGATACTGACAGTGCAGTTTTCGTTTTTACTTTTCTTGATATCTACGCGAAGGCAACTTTTCTTTTTTTCAAAGAAATCTAGTTCTGTGACGTTTGTCTGCTTACTCTCAGAATATTAGAGTCTTCCTAAGAAACTACATTACTGCAAAAATAGTATATCCTTTAATAGTGAAGACCCAACAGGTGAGCGTTTGGTTTGAAGTTCATCATTGTGAAGCCTGATCGAGTTTCTGTTATCTCTGTAACACCATGCAGCAAATCAAGATGGATGATCCGGATTTATTGTAATGTTTTAACTCATAAAAGATAATACAACACATATCATTGAACTTGAGTACGGCATACTGTAGCTATGGCGAGATGAATAGTGATTAGCTGAATGAAATATTACAGAAAAAATGGAACCAGGAAGAAAAAAGGAAAGACAAAGAGGTAACCGCCACATTTTGTTTCTCTTCCATATGAAAGAAGAAAATATAAAAATATGGTCATTATTTCTTGGAGAAGCGCTTGTGTCCTTCTCGCCGGAGAGCCAGAGCTTTGTGACTTAGGCGGCGACCACTGACTGTCCTCAGTGTAGCTGTCACCTACGGTGGAACTCACTCTACATGTTCATCTGGCGATGGTTTCTCAGAAATAGAGAAAAGAAACTTACAAGCACAAATTACGCAATATTTTCCGTTATGATCAGAGATGATGTCTTTACCTAAATAAAATAAAATAGAAGGTCGGTATTGAAATGCTTGGAGTTGTGCAAATATTAAGCTGTAAGTAAATGATTTGACTCACCTGTTATATTTTAACGATGAAAGTTAAGCAAGTGCTCTACACAAAAGTGTTTAGTAAGGATAAATATGTAACCCCAGAAGACTTTTCTCTTACCGCCACAATTGAATAGTCACTGAAAGATGCTAATCTCTACAACAGCCATGGGGCTACTACATTAATGCTTTCCATAGAAATAGAGGCGATACCAAGAAAAGATGTTCTTAGATGAGCATCAAAAAATATTTCAGCAGCAAAGAGTTACAAATCATTAATCAGATTAAATGTACTGTCCCTTTGAACAACTTGAGCGCTCCTTTTGTCGTTAGTAGTGGTATTAGAAATTATTTGAACTTACATGTGAACATTTCATTAAGCTTTAGAAGAGGCCTCAGAATTAAAGTATTAAATAGTCTTTTGTAATAGCAAAGCAGATGGAGGGATATGAAGCTTCAGACCAGCATCTTTAGGCCAGAATCTCACCTCCGCAGTGTCAAGAACCTTAGTGTTATTGTTGAGACACTGCCACGTGGCACCCTCACCTTGCTCCATCTCCCGCTCTGCATGTTAAAGGGGCTGTGTGCCTGCAAGGGCTTGGATATTTATTTGTGAATCTCGTCAAAATATAGATGCTGCTCACGGAATAAATATATAAACATTAATTTCCTCTTTACGACCGCCAACCCCGTGTACTCATCACCTCAAAACACCATCATCACCATTTTCCTTCCCGCCTCGCTCATGCACGCCAGACAGATATTCCATGACGAGCAAACTGCAACCCTGTGAGCCAAGAACCACGTGCTGAGGCCTCTCAAAAATGCCCAGTGGTGCCGCTTCACAGGGTCGGCAGGCACACAACACAGCAGCAGCGTGGCAGCGCCCGCTCATATATCGAGACTCAGTCAGCTAAATTTTTTCTTGAGCTGGAGTGGGACTGCGTAGTGGAGCTCCCTCGCCCTCACCTCATAGCCGGGAACATCGCTGGGGAGACGTGAGGCGCAAGGTCTTACTTTTCTTTCTCTCCTGCTAAAAATGTTACCACTGCACGATGCAGGCCAGAAGGTGTGAGTTGCGTGCAGACCTGCCTGTTACTCCTCAGTGTGTAGGGAAGTGTGTAGCGTGAGACATGCAGTCTAGAAGCTTGTTGGATGGTGTGTGTGTGTGTGTGTGTGTGTGTGCCTTCTCTCTCTCTCTCTCTCTCTCTCTCTCTCTCTCTCTCTCTCTCTCTCTCTCTCTCATGCACGGTAAAATAAACACAAACATCAAATTGTAATGTAAATACCGCACATCGCATTTTGATAAGTGGGTACGAAAAACGTTGCTCTCGTTATGTAATATATCTCAGCATTCATTCGTTCATTTCATATTTTTTCATAACGCCACAATGCTCCTTGTTGAAATGGCAGATTTTGAAAGCTATCTGAAAATAATCGAATTTGGTATTTTTCTGTCACTTATAAGTGAGGAAAAGATATTTGATTTTCTTGAAGCATTAAATCTTTTCAATCTTCTGCCTCGGCATTTCTCATTTTTCTTTCAATGCATTTTTTCTTCTTATCACCTTTTCTGTCTTTTATTTGCTCGGGCATTTTATTTACTTTTTAACAATAAATAAGTCATGTGCCACTCCAATGAATTTCTTTCTCTTGTAAGTCACGTACATGATCAGTTTGCGGAGCAACTGCTTCCTCGTCACTACTGTTGAAACTTGACCATAACTTCACCATGTGTACCATACTCTCTGATGAGATCATTACCCGTTACAAGACAGTTATCTCTATCGTTCCTTTCTAGAAGGTCAATTTTCTAATAATAATGATTTATTTATAAATACTTTCTTGTATTTCTTTTATTTGATAAAATTCATTATGTAAGTTAATTATTATTCTTTGAAATATATTTTGCCGTCAGATATTTGTTTTATTTAATTTTTTTTTATTTCCCCCCATCGGGTTTACAGCTCGACAAAATCTCATCTTCATTTAATAACTATTTATTATTCTATCATAGTTTTTTTGCACTAGCACCGAATACAGCGACGGTCTTGTTTCCAGCACCACCGGAATTATTTACCTATTTGCTGCTGAAATATTTCTTGGTTCCTCATGTAAGAATATTTTTCTCGGTATTGCGTGTGTTCTTATCGAAAACATTTATACAGTGTTCTTATGGTTGAGTTAGAGGGTAACACCTTTGGAGTAACTCTATTCATCTTGTGTAAGTAAAAGGAAGAAGATCAAGTGGTAAAATTTATATTTTTGTTACGGGTTACATTTTTATCTTAATAGATT
>NC_059292.1:32131542-32139042 GCF_017591435.1 Portunus trituberculatus | reverse complement strand
GGAGCCTGGAGCCCAGACTGTAGACTCAATAGGACTTTCCCTTCACCTCGGCTTCCCGCGGTGTGGAGCTTGTGCCCGCCTGTGTAGCTTCTCTAGGCACTAACTGCTGCTTTCCTATCATTATTGATGCTGTTTTCATTTCTATTGTCGCTGTTAGTAGTGGTGGTAACTTTTTATTTATTTATTCATCTATCTGAATATATATATATATATATATATATATATATATATATATATATATATATATATATATATATATATATATATATATATATATATATATATACAGCGATGGGTCACAACAAAAGTGGATATGCTTTTACTTTAGAAAACTAACTGTTGGTTAGCTGTTTTAATTCTTGGTGACAACAAGCACACATATCACAGTTTTCTTATTCATGCTTGTTGGAAAACATTGTGGTGGAAGTTTAAGGAAAAATTCTTTTTTTTTAAACGGTGTTTCTTGTCTTCCTGAATTTTTTTTTTTTTTATAGAGTGATTGTTTTATTAGAAACTGATACAAATGTGTTTACGTTCTACTCCTCTTCTGCCATAAATTTTTTTCATAATGATTCCTTTTAACACGTCTTGCGAGGCATTGATAATTAGCTAATATTGATAATACATATTAGTATGTACAGTATGCTAATTATACGTTTTGCTGAATGGATGCTCATATCATAACGTCAACAGGCCTGGCAGATTGTGTATGTTGTGCATGTTGTAATATCTGGCTGTATGATAAGTAATTCAGTGAACTCAAAGTATTTTAGTCAATAAATGTCAATAAATTTTTATATAAAATTCGTTGTGGATGCTCCTCACGACCATATATATATATATATATATATATATATATATATATATATATATATATATATATATATATATATATATATATATATATATATATATATATATAAACAAGGATTGATAGCAGAAATTGTAGATACTAAAAGTGCAGGGTAATCACATGGAAATCTTCATATCTTCTGCTTTAGTTTCCAACGTTTCGCCTCACAGACAGAAGACATCTTCAGGGCCTAAAATAATTAACAAATTTTTTAGACTTTATATTTAATTTGTTAATTATTTTAGGCCCTGAAGATGCCCTCTGTCTGTGAGGCGAAATGTTGGAAAATAAAGCAGGAGATATGAAGATTTCCATGTGATTTCCCTGCATTTTTAGTATATATATATATATATATATATATATATATATATATATATATATATATATATATATATATATATATATATATATATATATATATATATATATATATATATATATATATATATATATATATATATATATATATATATATTTCTCAGTAGCTATTTATGCGATTGTCCTACTTGTTTAAGTAACTCTATGGTGAGGCTTAGTGAACGTCTCTATGAAAGAAGAAGAAAAAAAAAGAAAAAGAATTCGTCTGACGGTATCATACATAAGCTGCCCTGCTTCTTCCTACAGCTAACCACAATCATGGGCACTACCAATCAAGTCATGTGAATACAATGAATAGCAAGATAATTCCAACGTAAGATTATAAGTCAGCTGCAGAGATCTGACGCAGAGAAATTTTCTGATGTCTTTACTAGCCATCTTAATCGTTTTTATTTTAACCAATTTGATTAGTATTTATGACAATTTATGAATCTCTAAGGTGTGAAATCAATATTAGGCAAGAATTAAGGTCAAATTATAACACAGTTGTTTTTCTCCTTCCTTTTAACGACGTCGTACAACACACACACGGATACTTAGCCTTCAGGATTTTTTTTTTCAATTTTTTCTTCATTGGAATCTATCTCACTTTCTTCTCCCACCGAATTTTTTATTATATAAAACCCTTTCGACTTTTGCCTTCGCCCTTTTTGTCAGTTGCATGTTTCGAAGCAGAGGTCATGCAGGCCTTCGTCTTGCTCTGTATGGCTGTGTCCATGTCGGCCAGATCTGTTTTGAGGCATGCAGACAATGCTGCGTGACTCCACGACGACATTCTTTTCATCATTTATTAGATTTTTTTATAGATGCAATTTAAACATTATTTTTCTCTGTTGTTTTTTGTCATTCGTGTATGTGGATATATGGTTATTTTCAAGACTGCGTCATTTTGTATCATCCTTAATGTGTCTATCACTCAAGGGAAATAGGCGAATATTTATTCATTATGAATATCTGCATTACTCCACTTTCCTGTTTGTCATCCTTATTAAGTATATTATTTGTGACATTAGAAATTTGAAATGTTTTTAGTATCTTTATTGCTTACATTTCTCGTAGTAAATACGCATTATTCTAATTATGATACATGTGAGCAAATGATTTGCATATGACGGACTGTTGACATGTCGCTTGCTATAGCGTTTTACCATAACCTTTTTTCCGTTTTTTCATCATTTTGACAGGTGGCGCTTTGTCCTACACTCCTGGCCTCATGCTCTCATGCGTAGGTAATGCTTTGGCCGTCCCATCACTCATTCTCATACTTGAGTCACGAACAACTCTTTCTATTTTTTTATTTTTTTTTTCAGCGATGGGTCACAACAAAAGTGGATATGCCTTTACTGTGGAAAGGGAGCTGTTGGTTACCTGTTTTAATTCTCGGTGACAACAAGCAAACACATCGCAGTTTTCTTATTCATGCTTGTTGAAAAAAATTACAAATTTTGTGGTGGAGGTTTAAGAATTTTTTTTTTTTTTAAACAATGTTTGTTGTCTTCTTGAAAGATTTTTTGAACACAGCTGAAGCAATTTATGTTTAGCAATGCGTTTTAATTTTTTTCATGGGGTGATCGTTTTGCTAGCATCTCTGATATAATAAATGTGTTTAAGTTCTACTTGTCACTTGCCACATATGATTTTTTTTACTAGTGATTCCTTTTAAAACGTCTTGCGAAGCTTCAATAATTGGCTAGTATTAATAATACATATTAGTATGTACAGTATGTTAATTATCTGTTGTGCTGAAAGGATTTTGAGCTCATAACGTTAACAAGCCTGGCAGATTGTGTATGTTGTATATGTTGTAATATTTGACTGTATGATAAGTATTTCAATGTATTAAAAGAATTTTATTCAATAAATATCTATAAATTTTTATATATAATTCGTTGTGTACAATCCTCACTATCATATATATATATATATATATATATATATATATATATATATATATATATATATATATATATATATATATATATATATATATATATATATATATATATATATATATATATATATATATATATATATATATATATTTGTATATATCGATGGAGCTCTTGCTCTTTGAGTCGCAGTATTACAAAATGGTGTAATTGTTCAAGGAGTAGTATATAAACAAACTTTAAATTATATTATGACTCTCCCTTAGAAAAAAAGATAAAAACATAAGTGTACATCATTAAGAAACACACAACTAAAGATTCCCAGTGGTTTAAGAAACATATGAGTGAGGTTATGGAGATTGAAGAGCTCTATCTCACTAGAAGAAGGAAAAGAAAAAAAAGAAAATGAAGAAAAATCCTTTGTGAGGTGGCTTTTTGGGGTGGCAGACACTGAGTGAAGGAAAGAGTGCAGATTATGTTATAACCTTAACCCAACTATTTTCATAATGAAAAGGTAGCATATGGTATGTTGTAAATAATTTACAGATTGAAACAGTAAACTGATCGACAAAGAAAGGAATTGAATGGATAATTAATTAGTGATTTGATAAATAAGTAAACATATAAATAATAAAATGTTTATTAAACTTGATCATCTTTATGTAGTAAGGATTTCTTATATTTCTTGAAACTAGATTGATCAGATGAATAGATGAACAAAATGTTAAAACATAGATATGTAGGCGAATAAAACAAGTGAGTAAGTACGTGAATAGATAGGTAAATAGAGATATAGATGAGAAATAAATTGATAATGAATAAATAAAAAAGCATATATGTTATAGTTATATTGGTATTTATTACCGCGGTTTATGTTTTCTAGCTTAACTATTTTCGATGTTTATAGCCACGATATGCAGGACTGCAGAGGCATACTAATGATGCATTGACTGTAATCTGTACGTTATGCCACGGTATTCCCACACATGATCAGTTGGTCACCATAGGCACTACCACATACGAAGACATACAAGACAAGCAATAGATATTATGGTAATAAATAATGATATGAATAATTGTCCTGGTACGGTGCCGCACCACTTGAAGGAGAAGTGTTTGGTGCCGACTTTGGTCAGAAAAACAGATACTCTTTGTTCCTGTAGGAGTGTTGTGGCATGTCAGTTTGTGCTCTTACATTCATCCAAGATTTACTTCATCAGAAATTTATCTTTATGGTTTTGGAAAGTCTTTTTTTGTGTGTATTTCATATGAATTTAGCACTGCTTTTTTTAATGTGTGTATATGTGTGTGTGTGTGTGTGTGTGTGTGTGTGTGTGTGTGTGTGTGTGTGTGTGTGTGTGTGTGTGTGTGAGTGTGTGTGTGTGTTATGGAATGATTTTTTTTAACGGCTTATTTGTTTATATGTTGATTTGGTAATCCTTCTGTTTGTTCATACATTCACGTACTTTTATTTCGTGAAAACTACTGATGGAGTAATTAAAATTATTTCTCATCGCTTTTCATTCCATACGTTTAGTTGTTACAGACATCGGACTTCAACTGATTTCGTAATGGTGACATCACTGATTAAAGAAAAATGATAATAAAAAAAAAAAAAGATCGACTCTTAGCAAATTTAGGGTGAAATAGAAAGGTGCAGTGCGGGCAATGAGTCCATGGAACCGCTTCCTGGCCGCCGTGATGGCTGCCGCTCGCCTGCCTGTGTTGGAAGGGAATCCAGAGTTAAAGTGACACTTTTGACTTTCACCATATTTACTTCCATATCGAATAATGATGTGATAGAAAACATATTTGGGAAATATGTTCATTATATATATATATATATATATATATATATATATATATATATATATATATATATATATATATATATATATATATATATATATATATATATTGGCCGTTGAGTATGCATGTGTTGTTGAAGTGTATAGCAACTTGAGTATAATTCTTTTTTTAAAGAAACCTTTGTATTTTTCGCACAAGGGTACGTTTGTCTGGGTGTAGATTCTGGAGGAGTGAGCCAAAATACAAAACCCCACACACCTACTGCGTCCGCTACGAGCAGTCATAAGAGGCTCTACCTGCCCAGTCTCCTCAGTCTTCTCCTGAAGATGGTCCAGACAGGACCGAAAGACTTCTCGAATGAAGCATGGATTTTGTCTCACTCCTCCAGAATCTACACCCAGACAAACGCACCCTTGTGCGAAAAATACAAAAAGCATCTTTCAAAAAAGAAAAATGTTGAAGTTGCTTTAGACTTCAACAATATATATATATATATATATATATATATATATATATATATATATATATATATATATATATATATATATATATATATATATATATATATATATATATATATATATATATATATATATATATATATATATATATATATATATATATATATATATATATATATATATATATATATATATATATATATATATATTATTTCTTTATTATATTATTATTTTTTTTTTTATGTTATGGCTTATAGCGCCTGTAGGCATGAAGAGTTTATTTGGGAGGCGCTGTTAAGCTTCCGCCCATTAGTGTCGCAGGCAATTTTATTTATAGTGGTACCCATAATAGGGCCCATATCACCACCCAAGCGCATCGGTGGTGCAACCACCTAGTACCTGGGTATCATGGTGGGATTCGAACCTACGCGTGGACGTCTGCCCGATCTCACACTCACCATCTTATCCACTACGCCAGCTTGAAAGTGGTATGTGGTGGGATTCGAACCTACGCGTGGACGTCTGCCCGATCTCACACTCACCATCTTATCTACAACGCCACCACCTCCCTAATATATATATATATATATATATATATATATATATATATATATATATATATATATATATATATATATATATATATATATATATATATATATATATATATATATATATATATATATATATATATATATATATATATATATATATATATATATATATATATATATATATATATATATATATATATATATATATATATATATATATATTAAATCATTCAACATATAGGATTAAAGGAAGTAAGATGACTCACTCTTCCATCTGTCTTTGAGTTTGCACCAACGCTTGCAATATGATTAAGGCATCTTGAAGGTCCTTCCTCACTTAGCATTCCTCAAACAGGAGGCAGCTTTACTTTTGCAATGCTTAGGGAAGTCTGTCTTTAGGCACTCCGCCACCATCACGACCACTACCTCCACCACCACCACCACACCACCACCATCACCACCATTACCCGTCGTTCAGAGGCAGATTCATTGATGTTCCACATGAGTGTTCATTCCTGAAATGCATTTTTGTTTGAAGGTAACAAACGTAATCGGAAGTAGGGGAAGAAATACACTCAATAATTTTGCACGGACATGCACCGCCTTACACACACACACACACACACACACACACACACACACACACACACACACACACACACACACACACACACACACACACACACACACACACGAATCTCAACAGCCTTCTCCCTATACACTTGAATATTACATCACATTTGACCTTCAGAGGGGCCTTGCAGTGCCTCCCCCACGTGAGGTGCGGCGCCTTGGGGTGGCCAAAAGGGGTCCATCGAGGGTCATGAAGCACCTCGCACCCTTCTCTGGCCCACTTCTGAATGGTGGAGCTACTCACTCTTGCTGCTTTAGTGTGGACTTGCCGGTGCGCCATTAATACTCTACACTGCAACGTCTGAATGAAGGGAAGAGTGATGTAATCGGAAAGAAAAAAAAAATGCACTGAAACCTTCCTTCCCAGTGGTTTGTGATGATTTTGGATTTTTTTTTTTTTTTTGCAGCCTGTACAGTAAAGTTAATTAAGTAGAAATGTTCTCATCTTTCGTTTAACCTGACTAGATACATAACCTGAAAAAAAAGGAATTAAACCGAGGACTAGTGTGTATTACACGATGGGAGACTACACACTCATCCCTCCAAGTCCAGTTAGCCCCGCCATTCCTCCCCGCTCAGCAGGGAAAACATGCATTATTGTTCCAAACACATCTGGTCTCAAAACCTGAAGCGTGGCGTTCTCATCGTTATCAGCCCCTCCTTTTCATGATGTACGAGCTGGACCACATGACTGACTTAAGGAACTTCCTATTCGTACCCAGTGCTCGCGGACTCTGTAAACGTGAAGGTTGTGTTGGTTATAGCTGATAGTCAGTTTAGGAAACGCATCACCAACACCACCACCACCGCGATACACTACCAAGCTCCAAGAAACTCATCGTATCGGTAGGTCCTCGAAATATTTTTTTTCTTGTCTTTTTAATCTCAATATCCTTCCTGGTAAGGAATGTTATATATTAAAT
>NC_059292.1:32116542-32119042 GCF_017591435.1 Portunus trituberculatus | reverse complement strand
CTCTCTCTCTCTCTCTCTCTCTCTTTTAACTTATTTATTTTTCTATCGTGTATCTTTTAATCCATCTGTCAGGTGTGTTGGGGACAGCGACCTCTCCCGCTTCTTCTCCTTCAGACAACGTGTGAAGATGAAAATAAATGAAAAATAAGGACATGAAGCTAAAGGAATGAGGAAAAAAACAATAAATAGAAAAGAAAAAAAATAATAAAAGAAGATAAGCTTCCATATTAAAGGTAGAGTGTGAGTAAGAAGGAGAGGAAGAGAGTCACAGAATTGTAAGGAGGAGGAAAGTGGGCTCTTTAAGAACACAACTGAGGATCTTAAAGTTGCCGGTCCGTCTTAGACAATGATTGTCTTAAAGAGCAGCCTCTTTAAAGGAGTATTGATTGTTCTAAGGAGATGGTTCCTTTAACAGTCACCTCACTTTAATCCTTGCTCTCATTTTCAGTGTTTCTCCCCCTGCTCCTCCTTCTCCTCCTCTTTCTCCTCCTCCTCCTCCTTCTCGTTCTCCGTATCTTCGTCCTCCTTCTCCTTCCATAGGTTATTTATAGCGTTCCAGTTTCCTTCTCTTCCTTGTTCTACTCTGAAGAGGTTTTGTCTCACTTCCCCAAAAAATGTGTGTGTGTGTGTGTATGTGTGTGTGTGTGTGTGTGTGTGTGTGTGTGTGTGTGTGTGTGTGTGTGTGTGTGTGATAGTACTTTTGTTTATTTTTTAAATTAGTTATGTTTTGTCTTTAGTTTTACATCTTTTTTTGTTTATTTTCATTCCCGTTTGTAAAAGGCATGCCACTCACTGGCAATTAGTTTCTGACACGGTCTCCTTGGAAACAGAATCGCATCCACAGCTAGTAGCTCTTCACTTTAGAAAGAAAATAAAGTATGATATATTTTATGATGTATAAAAATATCACAGGTATACGGAGGATAAAAGTGTAAAGGAAACTGTCTACCATATTCAAATTATGCATATGTGTCATCAGTTTACAGGGGACGACACTAACAACATAATTTTTACGTGATTCGTGTTGCATTGAGAGGTAGGTGGATAGGAAGATAGAAATAGATAGATAGATAAACAGATAAGTAGATAGATAGATAAACAGATAAATAGATAAATGGATAGATAGATAAATAGATTTAGATATATAAACACAGAAGCAGATGTAGATAGACAAATAGAAAGAAATATACTGTAGATAGATAGGAAGACAGTAAGAGAGAGAGAGAGAGAGAGAGAGAGAGAGAGAGAGAGAGAGAGAGAGAGAGATGAGTATATACGTACATACGCATATGTAGAATCGTATGTTAATTTGTATATATGTCATCTAAATAATGGATACCTGATATATAAATCGTGTCATATCCATACAATTATTGCATGAATTACTGAATATAAAAGAAAAACATTTTATTTTGTAAAATTGAGGCCATGTTGGTGGTGGTGGTGGTGGTGGTGGTGGTGGTGGAAGCGAGCAAAACTGTAGCGACGGCAGCGGTAGCGGCGGCCGAGTGGCAGGAGGCGGGTCAGCTCCCTCCCTCTCCCGTCCCCCTCGCTCAACTTCTCCCATTTCGTCCCCCTCCGGTCCATCAGCCCTGTCCCCCAGCAGGCAGGCAAACCTACGCTGCGCCGGAGCTCTACCTGTGCATGAGAAAAGAGAGAGAGAGAGAGAGAGAGAGAGAGAGAGAGAGAGAGCAACAGACAGACGGACTGACGTTCAGAAATGGAAAAAGAAAAGTCTGAATATAGGCTTGCAAATTCTCTGCTCAGGGTTGCGTGGCCGGCTGTACGTGTGTGTGTGTGTGTGTGTGTGTGTGTGTGTGTGTGTGTGTGTGTTCTCGGAATCAATGTCAGTTGCCAGGTGTGATGTATTGGAACATTTGTTTTATTTTTTGTGGAACATAATGTCTTATACGACAATATTCATGCTGAGGATATAGAATGAGTTTACGTACAGTACATGTAAATCGCTTTTAATTGTAACTAGGTATGTATGCGTCGTGGTGGTTAAAGATAGGTAAGTCTGCTGTTGTTGTTAGTAGAGATTAAGAACAGTTCTACATCGATTCTTTGACATTTATAATTACCGAAATTTAGATACACATACATGTGTAATATTATTCTTACATTAGATCATTTACTTACCATCCCATTTATAGATATATTCAAGTGGGAAATCTAAGACTTAGTAACGTTCTGATATTCATGAAATAATGTCTTGTGACTTTTTTTTATCTCTTGGCGAACACAAACACTATAGATATTTAGTTTTATAGAAAGTCAATATATCTTTAGGAAATTACTTTTACTGAACACAAACGGATGTTTCAATGCTTCATTGTTTATATTTTCTAGCAATGTTGATTAAATTTTTAACTACTTCTATAAATTATCAATTAATAAATTAACCTTTTTATGATACACCCATTTTTCATTTGATTTGTTATATATCTTTTATTAATTGATATTTTTCTCACAAAATTATTAATTTGTTAAAAAAATG
>NC_059292.1:32104042-32106542 GCF_017591435.1 Portunus trituberculatus | reverse complement strand
TTTGTCATGATGCGCCGATATTCATTTAAAACTAACACTTTGTCTTGATTTTGTGGCCCTAATGGATGAACTTTTGGACACTTAGTCTAGCTTAAATTTGAATAATGTAAAACTGTTCAAAATAGATTATTTCTGTTCATATATATATATATATATATATATATATATATATATATATATATATATATATATATATATATAGATAGATAGATAGATAGATAGATAGATAGATAGATAGATAGATAGATAGATGAACAGAAAGAATCTATTTTGAACAGTTTTACATTAGTGAAATTTGAACGTAACTAAGTGTCCAAACGTTCATCTAGTAGAGCACAACATCAAGACAAAGTGTTAGTTTTATATGAATATCGGAGCATCATGACAAAGAACTGTTGCTGTAACTACATGAAAGTTTCACTCCTAAAATGAAACCATTCGTTATTCTGAAATTATATATGTATGTATGTGTATCTATCTATCTATCTATCCATCTATCTATATCTATCTATCTATCTATCTATCTATCTATCTATCTATATATATATATATATATATATATATATATATATATATATATATATATATATATATATATATATATATATATATATATATATATATATATATATATATATATATATATATATATATATATATATATATATATATATATATATATATATATATATATATATATATATATATATATATATATATATATATATATATATATATATATATATATATATATATATATATATATATATATATATATATATATATATATATATATATATATATATATATATATATATATATATATATATATATATATATATATATATAATTTTTGTATCATGACAGCAGCTCCTGGTCCGCGTTAAAAACAATTGATTTAGATTTTTTAATCATTATTGCAGTGTTTTCTTGAATTTTGTTATCGTTTAGTATTTTCGTTTTGAAGAATTCAGAATCACAGATGTATCAGCGTTAAGATAGATTGTATGGTTGATGATGCAGAACATAAACAGATTTTAGTTACACTGGAAAATATTTCTTTCTTACAGGATGCGGGTGTTTTACGATGAAATGTTAATAATAACATGGAACAAAATGGCAAGCTTTGAATAGTGTGTGACTCCAGGAAAGACAGAAATAAAGTTTGAGAGACACGATTAGTACACTCGCTAGATTTTCCCAAGACGAAGAGAAAATGGCTGAAAAGTTCAGGTCAAATATACTGTTGATGCGAATACAAATGATGACGATTCTTGTGAGAGTGGAGACGGCAAAGAAGACGGCAGTGATGATTGCTTTCATAATCTAGCCTTCTCTGCTGCTTACCTTTCAAGTCATTGCTTTGTTGTTAGAACTCTTCATTTGGTATATGTTTAAGAATACTTCTTACCATTACTTTCATGGTATTGCGGTTAGCAGACTGATGGGAGTGTAGGAAAGTATAATGTCTAAATTCCGTGGAGAAATATCAATGTAGATCTCAGTATAATTCAGCTTCAAACGTTTTTCTTCATAATCAATCATTAGATTTTGATCTAAAGTCGAAACTAGTATCGGTTCCCAGTATAAGCATTTGTTTAAGTGTTATTTTCGTAAGTGTAAAATGTATGATGTTTGTTATTTTTGTGCTGTGGTGTTATAATTTTTCTTTTATATATATATATATATATATATATATATATATATATATATATATATATATATATATATATATATATATATATACATACGTATATATATACACTTTCTCAGACAACGTGTGTGTGTGTGTTCGCGCGTGGAGCACCTGCGCGAATGAAGTCTGTAATATTTATCAGAAGAAACTGCACCAGCAAATGATGGCGTGACCAAGTGTACAGAATCCAGAACACAAGATCTAATCCATCATGCACCTCTGCTTCACTTAGGCTGTAACAGTCACTGACATCACAGTAAACAGCTTTGCGACCCTTCGACAACGCTGCTGTGATTGAGGTGGCGCCTCTCTTCTCTCGGATAGAGACACATCCAAGCAATCAGGAAGCATAGAGGACCTGGCAGACCCCTGATGTGCCGCGCTGTATGCTCATTATGTCATGTTTATCGTTGCTTTCTGCCGTACCTTCTTCCTGATGGCGCCGCCGAGATGAAGCAAGCGGGTGCACGTCTCTGAGTAATGAGGTGACGCCTTTCAATCTTCGTGGCATGCGGGACATGACGGAGGGTGAGGGTTGAGGCTCTGTTGGTTCGGCGGTTCGGCGAGGCGGGGGCTGCGCGCCTTCCCAGCTGTTGACTCTCCGCCTACTGCTGCCGACTTTTCTCCTTTTCCTGTGGCTTCTGTTCCGCCTTCCTGGCTCAAGCTGCACGCTATGCTGCTCATTCCTTGTGTCACATGTCACATGCTTCATGTCCATTGCCTGTTCAGTATTTCTTTGTTTATCACGGCAGTATTACACAAGTGTTTTTTTTTTTAAAGCTATGAGTAGATATATATATATAT
>NC_059292.1:32096542-32099042 GCF_017591435.1 Portunus trituberculatus | reverse complement strand
AGAGTATGTATATATATATATATATATATATATATATATATATATATATATATATATATATATATATATATATATATATATATATATATATATATATATATATATATATATATATATATATATATATATATATATATATATATATATATATATATATATATATATATATATATATATATATATATATATATATATATATATATATATATATATATATATAGATAGATAGATAGATAGATAGATAGATAGATAGTGTGTGTGTGTGTGTGTGTGTGTGTGTGTGTGTGTGTGTGTGTGTGTGTGTGTGTGTGTGTGTGTGTGTTTGTGTGTGTGTCCGTGTTAATTTTTTTGTGTTTACTCATAATCATATTCAGCATATTACTATCATCATCATTATTATTATCTTCATAAGTTTTCTTTTTTTATTCACTGAATCAACAATTGGTTCTCGTGCATCCCCCTTACGCGCCCATACCTGTGTTTGCATTAGCAGCATTCCACTGTGGCCTCATTACCTGAGTAGCCTTGCCAGCGGTGAGTGATCGACGCTCCATGTTGTGTCGGGCAACGAGGGGCGGGATGGCGGGGACATTGTGAGGGGTGGTGCTTGGATGCTGCACGCCCGCTGGGGTCACGTCGGCTACCCTCCTCCCTCCACTCACTTACTCGTAATTATTTACACCCGTGTTTTACCTGCCTGTCCTCTTTGCTGATGAAATTTTGCTGACATTTTATGTTATTTGCAGAAAACAAAGCTTTGCTCTTGTCAGTTTTATTCCGGATGATAAAATTCTCTTTTTTCTTCTTTTTTTTTAAGTTGTTTCAAGAAAAACTCAGAAGATTGCGCACTCCAGTTATTTTACTCGTTGCATATAAAGAATAAGCAAGTGAAACGTATTGTAAGTCCGAAAGGATAGCCTAATGCTTAATGTACATTTACAGTGATTTACTAGTGTGTGTGTGTGTGTGTGTGTGTGTGTGTGTGTGTGTGTGTGTGTGTGTGTGTGTGTGTGTGTGACAAATAAAGAGAGAGAGAGAGGGAGAATGAGAGAGAGAGAGAGAGAGAGAGAGAGAGAGAGAGAGAGAGAGAGAGAGAGAGAGAGAGTGTGTGTGTGTTTGTGATGCTGGCTGGCCTGTGTTGCTAAAAGGTGGACGTGTTGACCTAAACGAGTGATCTCCGTGACTCAAGGTTTCGTTGTTCACCACTCCACTAAACTGACTATCAGGCACAGAAAAAAGAGTTACGGTTGTGTTTTTTTTCGGAGCTTTGTGGCGAGATTACTTTTACAAATATTTATTATCTATTTCCTCATTATCCCTTAATACTTACATTCTAAAATATGTGAGAAATCTATAGAATGCGAGAAATGAAAGTTTGATCACGAACTCAGTGCAGTCATCACATTTGTAAGGACCTTCCTTTATGGGTGGTGTCTATTGTATTAATGTCATCTAGAGTGGAATTAAATTCCAAAGTAGTCCCGCTTGATTTGTTTTTATCATGGAGGAGCTTGACCAATTATTTGGTGGAGTTAAAAAAAATCATTCCAAAGACCCAGCTTATATAACTCTCTCAATTGATATTTGTCTCCTTATTACCTTCTTGATATAATTTCAGAGAACAACTGATTTTAAGAAAAGTTTATTTGTTAAGAAGTGTTGGCCAAGACTTGAATACTTGCTTATTTATTCCCTGGTTTTATTTATTTTTATTTTATCTATTTATTCATTTTTTGTTTATTTGTATTTACTTACACATTTATTCATGAATTATCGATAGCATGATTTCAGCTGTATCCTCCCCGTGGCGCGTGAGAGCAGGGCTGCAGACCTAGTAGCGCTGCGGCTCCTTGATGCCCCGCCGCGTCAACATTTTTTTCGGGAAAGAGGGAAGCAATTTTATCACCAATAGGTTCTGCTTGATTTTTCTTGTACTCCGCATCGCCATCTGCTGAAGGCAATAGGAAAGGCTCCAAGAGTATACGCAAGAAACACACACGAGCGCGCACACACACACACACACACACACACACACACACACACACACACACACACACACACACACACACACACACACATATATATATATATATATATATATATATATATATATATATATATATATATATATATATATATATATATAGAGAGAGAGAGAGAGAGAGAGAGAGAGAGAGAGAGAGAGAGAGAGAGAGAGAGAGAGAGAGATTTGAAACGTTTGAAACATTTATTCATAGCAATAGTAAAGAATGTATCTTAAACATTAATATTTTAAATATGAATAGTGAAACTAATGCTGGCCTCTATTAATCATCGCTTTTTAAGCACAAATTATATAGTAAAGGAAAATATGTGACTGGGTCAACAGAAGATAATAATGCCAATATTACGTGGACATACTATATGCACGTACACATGCACATACATACACATACTAATTCACATACATATATAGTAAATACACATAAACAAATATCAACTATAGTGAAATGTGGGCATA
>NC_059292.1:32081542-32091542 GCF_017591435.1 Portunus trituberculatus | reverse complement strand
TACAAAGTACTCTCCTGTGGTTGAAACTTATTCAACCACATCTTAAATTCATCAAGGTAAAAAAAAAAAATCCATAGACATAGCAAATTTAGTCATCGAATGGTAGAGATGAGCTTTTGCCAGGTAATGAGTTGTGGGAAGCACAAACGGAACATACATCAGGGCTCCTTCAGTTTTTCATTTTATTTTACTGTGATCATACGGTTTGTGCTATAGACCTGTGTGGAGCGCAGGAGTGTAGATCAAACATAGAAAATCGATGTTTGACTTTGTTTTGATTTTTTTAGAAATTTCTTTTCTTTACAAGTATCTGTTTTTACCGTCTTCAAGGAATCTTAGTTATTTCATCTGCGTGGTCTAAAAATATATATTCGTATAATAAAGAAAAAATGTCGTTTGCTCCTGAGCAGAAAAAATGTAGGTTTGCTTGATTATCCCACATCAAGAAAATAGCAAAATATAGATTTAGGGAATACAAAGTTGCACAGCTTTGAGATAAGGAAGGCAAGTAAGTAGAATGATGAAGCAGATGGTGTTACACTGCTGAAAAACTAGTAACAAGATGGCGGACCGTGAGAAAATGAGATAACCAGTTGAAAGACGGGGGACAGTGTAGCGAGTATCTTTATTAGAAATGTTCACACACACACACACACACACACACACACACACACACACACACACACACACACACACACACACACACACACACACACACACACACACACACACACACACACACACACACACACACACACAACCTTCCACCAGAGTCCCAGTAAGGTTGTAATGTGCTTTAGTAGCGAAAAGTCTGCAACGAACAGTAACTTGATTGGCAAGTGTTAGTATCCGTAAAGAAATAGAAATTATGTGTACATATTTTAAGATGATAATTACAGATATCTCTTTGGTATACTTTTATTTTTTCTATGTTTTCTCATACGTAATTTGTGAGTTGTCTCCACATTAAGATCTATATTTCGTCATCATTCTGAATTTTTCTTCTGTCTAAAACCGAAACAAAAATAAATGATGTCAAGGAAATAAAGATGAGCGTTGTTGACGTTATTTATATAAATATTCTTTAATCCATTTTGATCCTTGATTTACAGACAATTATCTAAATTTCAATTTATTATTGTGTGAGTAGCCTTGCTCTTGTGTTGGGTAGAGGAAGCCACAATGGGAAGAATTCTCAGACTTGATTAATTACAGCACATCAATGTTTCTCTTTTCCTTGACGTCAGAAGTTGTCGGCATCTGCAAATCTTCAGTTATTCCTTCCATATTTCACAAAAACGCTTCAAATCGATCTCTTCACCCCACTGTCTGTTTCTTCTTTGATCTTGCTTAAACAGGTAATCATATGGGACTGTAACGAATCAAAGTTGAAACAGAATCATTACAGTATTTGTTATAAAAAAAAAAAAGTTTCTCCAGCTCTAGTGAAAAAAAAAAAAAGACAGCATGCGATTGACAAACAAATTACGGAAGACAACTTAGCACACAGTTGTTGTGTTCATTACAGTATTTTAGCCCAAACACGTCTTTTAAAAGAATGACAGGATTTTATTTCGGTGCATTGGGAGTGCATTTAGGCAAAAAAATCTTGTTTAATTTGAGCTAAGTAATAAACTTCATTGGGGCGCCATATTTAGAAAAATAGGCCTTTATATATGGAAAAAATGGCATGTCAACATACCATTAATAAGGAGAAAACATTTTTCTTTTTAATATTGATTCATTACCAGTGTTTTATCCATGTTACCTACAAAAGTTTACTGAACAATTTATTTTCGTGTGAAGAGAGGTTGCTGGAATATCAGTAGCTAAAATGTATCGAAAAACATGATTTGAATTGCCTTTTTTATAGTAGGTATATATTGTGCTTAAACTAAACCAGGAAATCCAAGAAAGTGGCTAAATAAAATAAGTACCTCTAAAAATATAAACATTTTATATTAATTCATGGTATATTTGTACTTAAAAAAAAATAAATCTGTAAATAAAGTACTTGTTTACATACCCAGTAAGGGATGAAATATGCAGCCAAGTGTTCGAATGACCTGTGTCCAGCTAACTTGATTATTGAAATGTTTGTGGAACAATTTAGGTAAAGATTCAATCTATCACAAGTCTTTTTAACGAAACACGAAAATAATTGAAACCACATATACAATTTTCGTGGTCATAGAATTAATTACCTGATATGTTGTCGCTCAAATGAAGTGGTCACTAATACCTTAATAAAATTACACCACGCTGCTTTTTTCTTCGAAATGACATGGTGCCAAAAGAATACTGAGGGTAATGCAAAATAAAGAAAAAAAAAATACTGTTAAAAGATCTGTGGTGGGGCAAAAAAAGAAAAAATAGATTCACATAAATGCAACAAGGAAAGGAATAGATGAGATATGTTAACAAGAATAAAACAGCAAGTCATATTGATAAAATATGTAAACAAACGGCAGAATATGAAAATTCGTCTCCTGAACAAACCAGTGGCAGTTGGATGAGTAAAAAACATCCTACAGTGAGTACTGACAAAATAAAAACATAATAACGATGAAATAGAGCAGCAAATAAAATTTCCTATCGAGTCTCTGGTTACATAGATGAGTAAGTTCTTTTGTAAAAGTGAAGCGAAAATAATTGGTATAATTTATATATTAAGGTAATAATCCAATAGAAAAAAAATATCAACAAATCATATTTTCCTCGCAGTACATTATTTTCAGTGTAGAAAGCTCACATTCAGCATTGCATTAAGATTCATGTGGTCTAATTAGTTAAGTGTCTGATGATTGTGGTTTATTATATTTTTTTCTTGAGAATGACACAAATATAAAGACATTAACATCCTGGCAAGTGGCTCTCAGTGCCTTCAGCAAATATATAATACCTGGATACTTGGCTGTGTTAGTGGGCTGCCCTTCACTAATGGCTGTGATAAACAACCGCCTATTGCAGAAAGAACTTAAAGGATACAGTGTCAAAATAAAGACGATACATTATTTGTGGACTCACGTGCAGCTACTGCATTGATGTATCAGTCAGATTTGGATCGGACCCGGCCATCTGTTCTTTTTCACGGGCTGGTGAATTTATTAGTGACGTAACCGATCTGAGCTGCAACATGGCCGCCTTGTTGTTTTGACAATGATGATTGTGAGAATCGTGATACGCTGGACTTCAAACATGATATATTTTGCTGCTTGGGAGCCAGTAAGCATTCTGTGGTACTTACAAATGTTTGGCAGCGGTGGTCGGAACCAATCCCTAGTCACTCCGTTGGGTAAGTATTCTAATAATGGTCTGCGGGTCTTTATGATTTCCGTCACTGTTGTTACTTTATTATATAAATTTGTAGAAAGCCAATACATGGAAAAAAAAAATATATATATATATATTGCCGAAGTACATGAACACTGCGAAAAAAAAAAAGTTTCGCTTGAAATTCAGTTATTTGTCCTGTCGTAAAAGTTTGCAGGATGTTAAGCCAGAGTTTTTTTTTCAGAATAGTACCGTATAGCACAATGGTGGGAATAGTAACGGTATTTTGGTAAAGGAAAGCTATTTCCTTTTCCTAATAGTTATGGATTTCCTTTCTCGTCTGTTTTCACGATTATGTCTCTCTCTCTCTCTCTCTCTCTCTCTCTCTCTCTCTCTCTCTCTCTCTCTCTCTCTCTCTCTCTCTCTCTCTCTATCTATCTATCTATCTATCTATCTATCTATCTATCTATATATATATATATATATATATATATATATATATATATATATATATATATATATATATATATATATATATGGGTATGGGCGTAAGAATATTATTTTTATTTAATTTCTCTAAGGCTCTTCTGAACCACTTTGATTTTTTTCTCAAGAGAATAGAAAATAAACTCAACTACCAAATCAATATATATATATATATATATATATATATATATATATATATATATATATATATATATATATATATATATATATATATATGTATATTCCCAAAGAATCAGAAGAGAGTAAGGAAAACTACCGTTCTTCATATGTGCATTAGCGATGTGCTTTAGTTAAGTGGTTGTAATTATAACCTGTGTGTATGTATTCAGTCTTTTTTAGCTGCCACTGTGGGCACATCGGCACAGCGATGAATAAATATCCTGCACCATTTATACGATTTTCAAGCTCTTAGCAGGAATCATGGCAGTAATTCATGATTATTCCCGTGACAAACTAAGTGGCGGAGCTCACAAGGCTCCTGAGATGAAGGGCGATGGGCTGTGCAGGGCGTGAGGGTGTATCCTGCTGCTCACCCACTGCATCTCCGCCCTCTTGTCTGGGAAGGTTAAAGAAATGATGAAACCTTAGGTATTTGTGTTACATATTCATCATAAGTGTGTGTGTGTGTGTGTGTGTGTGTTTGTTATGAAACGCAGAATTTATATATATATATATATATATATATATATATATATATATATATATATATATATATATATATATATATATATATATATATATATATATATATATATATATATATATATATATATATATATATATATATATATATATATACATAGAGAGAGAGAGAGAGAGAGAGAGAGAGAGAGAGAGAGAGAGAGAGAGAGAGAGACAAATGCACTAGCTGTCAAAAACCCATTAACTCATTAATTACCCTCTTTTTAATTAATGGAAGAAGCCCTCTTTCATTCCTACCATTTTCTGCGCCACCTACCCTCAAGCTTCTGCATGGAATTACCCTCCACACACACACACACACACACACACACACACACACACACACACACACACACACACACACACACACACAAAACCTTCCCATCCACCACGCAATCTGCCTTCCACCCAAAGTCTCCACTCAATCCCTCCACCCCATGCACGCCCAGTGACACCCACCCTCGCAGCCGCTCTTCTAGTGGACTAATATGAAAACTCATCCGACCCGAGGATCAAAATTCAATCAAGGAATATGTGTGTTGGAGGGATAGGGGAAAATTGTTCCTTTTCTCCCCCTGCTTCGCCTCCTGGGTTCGTTGCCGTGGCCGTCGGGGAAACCACCAAGGAACAATGCTAGACCGAGGGTGGATGGATGGGTAGGCAGGTACGTGAGTCCTCTTGGGTCCCTCTCCTGTAGCAGCCGGGTTATGTTTACTCGCACTTAGTTTACGTTGTGATTGCGTGGTAGCTGCTTCCGTCTTCGTGGAGGTAATGTGCGGAATTTGAAGGTCTCTCTCTCTCTCTCTCTCTCTCTCTCTCTCTCTCTCTCTCTCTCTCTCTCTCTCTCTCTCTCTCTCTCTCTCTGTGTCTCTGTGTGTGTGTGTGTGTGTGTGTGTGTGTGTGTGTGTGTGTGTGTGTGTGTGTGTGTGTGTGTGTGTTCACTTCCCATCCCCATTTTCCTTTTCTCTTTCTGTCTCTTTCTCTCAATTTTACTTCTGTATTCGTCAGCCCGTCGGTCTGTCTGTCTACTCTCTCTCTCTCTCTCTCTCTCTCTCTCTCTCTCTCTCTCTCTCTCTCTCTCTCTCTCTCTCTCTCTCTCTCTCTCTCTCTCTCTCTCTCTCTTGCAAAAAACTTTCGTTTGTTAAGTGTATTAACACTTGCCTTTTCTCGTACCAAGACAAACAGTTATCATAAATATGAATTTTCCAGTATAGCTGGCTAAAATTTTTCATTTCATTAATTTCCGCTAATGAAATCAAAATAACTGAGCAACTTGGAAGATAATATATTGTTTTTGCTGTTAACCATTCAGTGAAAGTGAATACTGTTCACATGCGATGCTGTGGATGTTTTTAGTTTATAACATAATTGAAATCCTTATCGATAAAGACAGTCAGTCTTTAACAGATTCTATACATTTTTTTTCATAAATTAAATCTGAATAACTCATATATCTTTAAAATGATGTTCTCTATAAAACAGAAAGACAAAGGTTTCTCTCATTTATAGAATTAGTTTTCTTATTCCTTCGTTGATTTTGTGAAAAAAAAAAGAATACATTGTCAAGAGGCGGTGGCGTAGTGGATAAAGTGGTGAGCGTGGGATCGGGCAGACGTCCACGCATAGGTTCGAGTCCCACCACATACCACTTTGAAGCTATGCCATTTCTCGAGTGGTTTAAAGTTACCTAGATGTCACCATGATACCCATGTTCTAGGTGGTTACACCAAAGATGCGCTTGGGTGGTGATATGGGCCTTAATATGGTTACCACTATTAATAAAAACTGAAGCTTAACAGCGCTTCCCCAAATATACTCTTCAAGTATGCCCACAGGCGATATAGGCTATAACATAAAAAAAAAAATTTCAAAGTGTTTTTTTCTTAAAAAAAAAAATTCTTAAGAGCTGAGTAGCTTCATAATTATGTTTTAAAAAAAACTGCGCCTTAAATACTTCAGCCTCTTGGTACTATGTAAGATAGATCAGAATTATAACAAGTTGTTTCAAATTAAGAAAATATAATTTCATTACTAGAAAATAGATAAAATATCAGTAGAAAAGTTGCTTAGGTTATTTAAGCTTGCATATGATCAGACTTTTTTTTTATGCAGGAAAGGCAACTGGCAAAGGGCAACAAAAAAAAAAAAAGACCAACTGGGTTGCCAGTTCCCTTAAATGTTATATGAGTTATCCAAATTCAGGGACAAATGTCTTGAATCCTCCCTTTTAAAAGAAGTCAAGTCATAAGAAGATGGAAATACAGAATCAGACAGGGAGTTCCAGAATTTATCAGAGTAGACTGACTTTCATTGCCATAAATATATCGCTCTGTCTTTGCTTTATTAGGCGAATGTTTACTATTGAAGGTGTTTATGAACAGACTTGGATTCAAAGACCCAATGGAAAATTCAGAGTCTTTGGTTATCTAAAAGACAAAGACTGGGAAATGAGCGGGACAACATGTAACTTTTACGGCTTCATGAAATATTGTTGTACTGTTAGAAAAGCTCAGTACAGATGGATATTGGTATAGGAAAAGTTTGCTTGTGGTTTTTATTTTACAGCGATCATTAACCTCTCCATTTTTTCTCCCATAAGTATATTATAAAAATGTGACGTGCAGGCCCTATCAATTACGAGATATGGAAAAGAGTATAGTTTATTGACTTATTTATTCATGGTGTTTATTTTTAGAAAAGTAAATTCCAAGAAGTTGTCAAACGAATCAGTGTTCTATTAATCTGATAGATCTAGATAGTGCAACTTTCATGTTAAATCTGCGTGTATCATACTTGAGACATTGTGTTTGTTGTTTGTAATAGATAATGTTCTGCACGTGATTTCTCATGTTTCCTCCTATATTTTGTCACAACATGGAAAAATTATATGCATTACTTGCCTTTCATTTTGCCTTAATTTTGATGAGATTTGTTTTCTCCGTCTGCTTCAGTAGAGCAACAGTACAGCAGAGGTTTATCTTTGTTGATGACTAGATGAGTTTTTTGTTGTGTCCTCATCGGACAGATGAGGGGCAGAGAAATTCTAGTATTTTTCAATGCCTCAAAAACCCAATCCCTCCATCTATCAACTCGACACAACCTTCCAGACAACTATCCCCTTTTCTTCAATGACACTCAACTGTCTCCCTCTTCCACAAGGAATATCCTTGGTCTGTCTTTTACTCATAATCTTAACTGGACACTTCACATCTCATCTCTTGCTAAAACAGCGTCTATGAAGTTAGGCGTTCTGAGGCGTCTCCGCCAGTTTTTCTCGCCCCTCCAACTGCTTATTCTGCATAAGTCCTTATCCGCCCGTGTATGGAGTACTCTTCGCATGTTTGGAGGGTTTCCAGTCACACAGTTTTACTAGATAGGGTGGAATCAAAAGCTTTCCGTCTCATCAACTCCCTTCCTCTGACTAACTGTCTTCAACCTCGTTCTCACCGCCGAAATGTTGCATCTCTTTCTATCTTTTATCGCTATTTTCATGCTAACTGTTCTGCTGATCTTGCTAACTGCATGCCTTCTCTCCTCCTGCGGCCTCGCTGCACAAGGCTTTCTTCTTCCTCTCATCCCTATCCTGTCCAACTCTTTAACGCAAAAGTTAACCAGTACTCTTAATCATTCATACCTTTCACTAGTAAACTCTGGAACTACCTCCATGCATCTGTATTTCCAACTTCCTACGACTTGTCTTCTTTTAAGAGCGAGGTATCGAGGCATTTGCTCCCTAATTTTGGCTGACGCTTTTCCACTTTTTAGAGAGCCAGCACTCAAGTGGGCCTTTTATTTTATCTTTTCTTTTTTTTTTTGCCCTTTGCTGGCACTCTTCCCTACATAAAAAAAAAAAAAAAAAAAAAATCGGTGCAATCATAGACGACGTTCACACTTGACATTTATCTATACTTATACTCCTCTCTTACGATTTATTTACAAAATGGAATTCAGGTGGAATTTTACAATAATACCTGCATAAAGGTTTCCCCGAAGAGAGAGAGAAAAAAAAATGTATATATATATATATATATATATATATATATATATATATATATATATATATATATATATATATATATATATATCTATCTATCTATCTATCTATCTATCTATCGATCTATCTATCTATCTATCTATCTATCTATCTATCTATCTATCTATCTATCTATCTATCTATCTATCTATCTATATATATATATATATATATATATATATATATATATATATATATATATATATATATATATATATATATATATATATATGCATGTTCTGTTAAAATCTATAACAGTAATTGAATTGTTTACTTTGTAGGATGTTTTTACCAATGCTTCTTACTAGTGAACGGATATGTGTTTGTTGTTTGTTTTCTTTTCGAAACAAAACAACTGACAAACAGACCAGCCGATCAAGAAAAAGAATATGGACCTCAGAAATCTCTTAAGATATCTTAATGAGAATATCCGTCCACTAGTAAGAAGAATTGAAAAAAAAACATTCTACAAAATAAACAATGCAATTACTACTATAGACTTTAACAGAACATGCATTCAGAATGACCTGTTACCGATATATATATATATATATATATATATATATATATATATATATATATATATATATATATATATATATATATATATATATATATATATATATATATATATATATATATATATATATATATATATATATATATATATATATATATATATATATATATATATATATATATATATATATATATATGCGTTCTGTTAAGTCATCCTTGACTATAATTTTCTTGTCTATTACAATATGATTGCTGAAAACCATAATATTAAGCTTGAGATATACTTTGTTTCCTTTTCTTTAAAGTTTCAAATAATTTAATACAAACAATTTTTAGGGATATTCATAGATAGAGACAACTTGATCTGCTATTCTTGTGACATAGATCTGTTCAGCTGCTGAGGAACGCCTTAAGAATACTGCTTGCTCATTCATCATGTGAAAGTGATTGCATTAACTCTATTTATGCGCACTTTTGTAAAGAAAATTATATGTATTAAGACAGTTAGAATAATGATGTTTGTGTGTAGTGTCTTAGGGCGTTCTTTTTCTTGCAGATCACTATAACAATAACAATAATGGTGCCGAACTAGTACAAATGAACTTTGGAGGCATTCCCCGGAAAAAATGAATGCTTGAGCAGAAGCAAATAAATATGATGCCCAATGAGTATATATTGGGTGTGGAACTTAATTAAAGCTGTGGATAGAATATGCGAAAAATAAATACTTCACGTCTGAATCATCAACAATCAAAAGAGTAGCGATATTTCGTTGTTGTTTTGGCAAATAAAAGTGCAATGAAAAGTGCTCTACGTAGTCTCACATTTCCACTGAAGAAAAAACGTTTATAATTATCAGCACCACCTTATTATGTGTGGGACGCTGCTATTGCTTGAGGAGGGTGCAAAGTAATCTCTGCATACAGAGGTACTTTGCGGAAGAATATTTCATTGATATTGATCTATTTTCTTTTTAAATTTAATCTT